>NC_048298.1:2047839-2098045 GCF_013100865.1 Trachemys scripta elegans | reverse complement strand
GTGGGCGCTGTCCGGGGTTCTCTGCTCGGTGTCCCCGTCTGGTTCTCTTCTTTTGACCCTTTGACCACACTCCTGTCCCTGTTTTTACATTAGTTGTCCCCCGTAATTATTTGAGTTCCAGGCCCTGTGGATCCTCCCCTTAGGCTGGGGGGGGATCCTTTAGCAGTGGGCGGGCTTACGCCCGCCCACTTCCCGGAACCCAATATGTACAGAAGGCCAAAAAAGAATTTGAAGAACAGCTAATCAAACATTCAAAAAGTAATAATTATTTTTTTAAGTACATCAGAAGCAGGAAGATACTGGGCAATCGAGATGCTAAAGGAGCACTCAAGGGTGATAAGGCCATTGCAGAGAAAATAAATGAATTCTGTGCATTGGTCGTCATGGCTGAGGGTATGAGGGAGATTCCCAAAGTTGAGCCATTCTTTTTAGGAGACAAATCTGAGGAACTGTCCCAGATTTAGCTGTCATTAGAGGAAATTTTGGAACAAATTGATAAACTAAACAGTAATAAGTCACCAGGACTAGATGGGATTCACCCAAGAGTTCAGAAGGAACTCAATTGTGAAATTGCAGAACTACTAACTATAGTCTGAAACCTATCATTTCAATCAGCCTCTGTACCAAATGACTGGAGGATAGCTAATGTGACAGCAATTTTTAAAAAGGGCTCCAGAGGTGATCCCAGCAATTACAGGTCGGTAACCCTGATTTCAGTTCTGGGCAAAGTGGTTGAAACTATAGTAAAGAACAAAATTGTCAGACAGGTAGATGAACATAATTTGTTGGGCAAGAGTCAACATGGCTTTTTTAAAGGGAAATCATGCCTCACTAATCTACTAGAACTCCAACAAGCATGTGGACAAGGGGGATCAGGTGGATATAGTGTATTTAGATTTTCAGAAACCCTTTGACAAGGTCCCTCACCAAAGGCTCTTAAGCAAAGTAATCTGTCATGGGATAAGAGGGATGGTCCTCTCCTGAATTGGTAACTGGTTAAACGATAGGAAACAAAGGTTTGGAATAAATGGTCAGTTTTCAGAATGGAGAGAGGTAAATAGTGGTATCCACCAGGGGTCTGTACTGGGACCAGTCCTATTCAACATATTGATAAATGATCTGGAAAAAGGGGTAAACGGTTAGGTGGTAAAATTTGCAGATGATACAAAGTCCCAAGCAGACTATGAAGAGCTACAAAAGGATCACACAAAACTGGATGACTGGGCAACAAGATGGCAGATGAAATTCAATGTTGATAAATGCAAAATAATGCACATTGGAAAACATAATCCCAACTGTATATGAAAAATAATAGCGTTTAAATTAGTTGTTATCATTCAAAAAAGAGACCTTGGAATCATTGTGGATAGTTCTCTGAAAACATCCACTCAATGTGCAGCGGCATTCAAAAAAGTGAATAGAACGTTGGGCATAATTAAGAAAGGGACAGATAATAAGACAGAAAATATCATATTGCCTCTATATAAATCCAGTGTACGCCCACACCTTGAATACTGCGTACAGACGGGTACCCAGAAATCACCTACTTCAGGACAGGCCCAACAAGGACAATAACAGAACACCACTGGCCATCACATACAGCCCCCAACTAAAACCTCTCCAGCACATTATCCATGACCTACAACCTATCCTGGAAAATGATCCCTCACTCTCACAGACCTTGGGAGGCAGGCCAGTCCTTGCTTACAGACAACCCCCCAACCTGAAGCAAATACTCACCAGCAACTACACACCACACCACAGAAACACCAACCCAGGAACCTATCCCTGTAGCAAACCTCGTTGCCTACTCTGTCCCCATATCTACTCTGGCAACAGCATCAGAGGACCCAACCACATAAGCCACACCATCAGGGGCTCATTCACCTGCACATCCACTAATGTCATATATGCCATCATGTGCCAGCAATGCCCCTCTGCCATGTACATTGGCCAAACCGGACAGTCCCTCCGCAAAAGAATAAATGGACACAAATCGGACATCAGGAATGGTAACATACACAAGCCAGTAAGTGAACACTTCAATCTCCCTGGTCATTCTATCACAGATTTAAAAGTCACTGTCATTGAACAAAAAAACTTCAGAAACAGACTTCAAAGAGAAACAGCAGAACTAAAATTCATTTGCAAATTCAACACCATTAATCTGGGCTTGAATAGGGACTGGGAGTGGCTGGCTCACTACAGAAGCAGCTTTTCCTCTCCTGGAATTGACACCTCCTCATCTATTATTGGGAGTGGACTACATCCACCCTGATTGAATTGGCCTTGTCAACACTGATTCTCCACTTGTGAAGTAACTCCCTGCTCTCCATGTGTCAGTATATAATGCCTGCATCTGTAGCTTTCACTCTATGCATCCGAAGAAGTGAGGTTTTTACTCACGAAAGCTTATGCCCAAATAAATCTGTTAGTCTTTAAGGTGCCACCAGACTCTTTGTTGTTTTCGTACAGATGTGGTTGCCCCATCTCAAAAAAGCTATATTGGAATTGGAAAAGGTTCAGAAAAGGGCAACAAAAATGATTAGGGCTATGGAATGGCTTGCATATGAGGAGCAATTAATAAAATTGGTCTTTTTATCTTGGAAAAGAGATGACTAAGGGGGGATATGATAGAGGTCTATAAAATCATGACTGGATTGGAGAAAGTAAATAGGGGAGTGTTATTTACTCCTCATAACACAAGAATTAGGGGTCATCAAATGAAATTAATAGGCAGCAGATTTAAAACAAACAAAAGGAAGTATTTTTTCACACAACACACAGTCAACCTGTGGAACTCCTTGCCAGAGGATGTTGTAAAGGCCAAGACTATAACAGGGTTCAAAAAAGAACTAGATAAGTTCATGAAGGATAGGTCCATCAATGGCTATTAGCCAGGATGGGCAGGGATGGTGTCCCTAGCTTGTGTTTGCAAGAAGCTGGGAACGGGCGATGGGATGGATCACTTGGTGATTACTTGTTCTGTTTGTGGAAGCAAAGAAAGAACTGACAGAAAGGAACTGCAATACATGACAGTTCGTTAGCAAGAGTCAGGCTAACTGTAACTTTGATAACGCGAGATTTGTAGAAGCGAGGATTGTGTGAGGCGGGTGAAAAAGAACTGTGTGAAAAGTTATTGTGACTGGTATAGATAAGGTGTAGAAGACTTTGTGTAGATAAGGTATAAAAAATATTGTATGTTAGCAAAAGTCAAAACAAGTGAAAAAATAAAATATCAAGATGGCCTATGTATAAACAAAATGCAGCTGTCCCTCGTTATTTCTGTAATGAAAGGTATAAATGCTTGCTGTAATTAGTTACCTGAGAGAGATCTGCTTAGCTCTCTCCCTCTGCACAATTGTGAGAGTTAATAAAGCATCTGACTTGCTGTACCCAAACAAATAGTGAGAACTCTGTTTTTCTCTGACAATTTGGGGGCTCGTCCGGGATGGCAACGCCCACAGAGGCACCGGCAGCTGCTATGGATCGTTCCCCTTCGAACCCCATAGCGCCCCAATAGAGGTAAGAGACCTTTTGAAATTGGGGTGTCGGAGGAGGACTGTCCGTGGGGCCGTCTGCCCCTGTTGGGCTCACGCCATCCGAACTTATTGACTGTGCAGCAAGGTCAGATGCAGAGCAGCGTAGGGGAATAGTTTGCCGCCCCCTGTATGCATATGCGAGGTGCATAGGTTTGCACCGGTGTTGAGGGGTTGTTACCACCTCAGGAGGGGTTTTTACCGCCTCGAGTGATGCATCGAGGTACTTGGGAATAGTACCTGGAGGTACTTGGGAATAGTACCTGGAATAAGGCCTTGGTGTGTGTGTGTGTGTGTGCACCAGTGTGAGTGTTACCGGAAGACACCCAGAGTACTCTGCGAAGTCTTTTGGCTCGTGACCAGAACTACTCTAACGCAAGCCCAGTAACTAGAGGATCTTTTAAGAGATCCGACCCACGGTAGGTTGACTCGGCCTGGCATCGTCTGGCGAAAAGGCTACCTGGGTCTAGGAGTGTGTGAACCCATCTTCCCTCCCCTTTTCCTCTCTGTGTGAGCCACTGACAGTCTGATCATCCCACTGGATGCAACAGAGTAAGCGGCGCCGTCTCTCTGAGATTAGCTGACGCTCTTTGCTGAAGAGAGGTGTAAGAGGGTCGTGGCTATCCTTGTTAGTCTCTCCTGTGTGAATACCCTGTAGAGAGAGATCCTTAGTTTATAAGCCGCTAGCGCGGACAGGGCATCCTTCTCCCTGTAAGTGTGTAATTAGAAAATAAGTGGGGGACAGTCTAAGCATTCCCTTTCACCCCCTAAGGGTACCCCAGCTTATTTCATGTACGTACATTATGGTCCGACAACCTGCAAGTATTTAGATAGTTGGAATCTTTACACGCATGCAAATCCATCTAAACAATGCCCATTAGAAAGTACCTTCGATTTAAATAAACGTAAATATCTCAAAAAAACCCTGGCTTCGCCAAAAGACTCTAATACACAGTAAAAGCAATTTGTCTGTTAGTAAGAAAAAGCAACAAAGAGACTCCACGAGTCTCAAGTGCGGAGTCTAAAAGACTCCCCAAAAAAATTAAAAGCCCAAGTACACCATTTACAACTTAAATGTAAAGCATCCAGCTGTCTTCTCCCCCCGCCTCGAGCAATTCCTTCTGCTCCCCTTTATCCCCTTCCCCCTCGAGCAATTCCTTCTCTTCCCTTTTATCCCCAATTAGTTAGGTTTAAAAGTAAGAAGAAAACTGCTGAAGACATCGTAGATTTCTTCAGTAACATTCAGCAGCAGCAGCCCGTGCCGCCTCCTCCCCCTCCACTGTCTGAGGCTAGGTCTACACTACCCACCTGAATCGGCGGGTAGAAATCGATCCCCAAATCGGCGCTCTAACTCCACCAGCGGAGGTGGTAGTAAGCACCGCCGACAGAAAGCCGCAGAAGTCGATTTTGCCGCCGTCCTCACAACGGGGTAAGTCGGCTGCGATATGTCGAATTCAGCTACGCTATTCACGTAGCTGAATTTGCGTATCTTAAATCGACTCCCCCCTGTAGTGTAGATGTACCCTGAGTCTGCCAACTTCACCACCGCATGTATCAGCTGCACACATTGTTCTTTCTTCTCCTGAGAGAGAAGCCTCCTCATCACCACAAAGGGGTGATTCTGATCTTCCCAGTAGCTCTCCCGAGTCTGGTCCTTCTGAGGAGGGTACCCGTTATTTTACTAAAAGCGTAACACAGGCACTCCAGGTTCCTTTAAGAAAACTGCCCGAGACTAAAAAACAGTTGGTTACCGTGCATGCCCTGTGGTCACCAAAAGATCTAAGAAACTTGGTGAAAAAATTTCCTAATGTCAAAAAAAAGCCAAAAAAATGTAGAGACGAACTCCGGACGGTGGTTCAGTGTTATAATCCATCTTGGGCAGACATTAATCAACTCTTATGAATGATTATGCCAGCCGAAGTTCGACAACGGCTTACCAGGCAGGCAGCTTGGCCAAGTGCCAACCCTGGAATTGACCGTGATTTGAGAGAGGCTAGGGACCGTCTCTTAAATTCTATTATGGAAGTCTGCCCTAAAAAAACAAATTAAACAAAACCCACCTACTGTAAACAAAATAAAAAAGAGTCCCCTGCTAATTATCTAGATAAACTAACTAAAGTTTTTGAACAACATTCGGGAATTGCTCAGCCAGCTGAAAATGCCAGAGAAGCCGTAGGGGCTGCTTTCGTTCAGAGACTCTTACCAAAAATTCAGCAGCAGTTAAAAACTATCTGTATTGGCTGGCAAACTAAACCCCTTTCTGAATTAGTGACAGTCGCCAATCATTGTGCAGCTTGCATAGAGCAAAAAAAAAAAAAAACTACTAAAACAAAACTGTTAACATTGCAGTTAAAAATTTATCAAAACCAGGGCCGTAAAAAAATAAAAAAAGAACAAAAATGAAGCCATAAGCGAAAAAAAAAAAAAAAAAGGTCCCTCATATCCTGCCCAGCCCAAGTACACTGCATGCTACATTTGTGGCCAAAAAAGACACTCTAAAAATGCGTGCCCAGCCCGATTATCTCAGAACCCTCCACCTCCTTTCCCAAATCCTAAAGCATCTACTTTTACCCCACAAACTACCTCTTACTAGAACAGCCTAAAAAAATGTAACTGCATCATAAATCCTTCAATTCCCATTAATCAAAAAAGTCCCTATGTAAACTGTAAAATTGCAAGGCAATCTGTTACTTGTCTTGTAAATACTGGAGCTAGTAGATCTGCTCTAAGATCCGCGAAGTTTCCCTCTGTTCCTTTGTCAACTTTGTCTGTAAATGCCGTTGGCATTTCAAATCAACCTGTTTCGCATCCTGTCACAAAACCCCTTGTGGTTTCACTAGGGCCCCTTGCTAACAAGCATGCATTCTTGCTCAGCCCCTCCTCTCCTGTGAATCTGCTAGAAAAAAATCTTGTGTAAATTAATCTGTACTATCTATTGCACACCAGATGGCGTATTCTTACAGGTTCCTGATGAGAATACTAATCTAGTGTTGGCTACACTCCACATAGAGGAGCCGGCTAAATTACCAACAACTCGTAGCCCTGACCTTGTGCATTTGTTATCACAAGTTCCCCCTCATCTCTGGTCTCGACATGCCAATGAAGTGAGACAGATTCAGACAGCTGCACCAGTTAAAATTTTTGTTGATCCTTCTAAAGCTTTGTCAAAAGTTCCCCAGTATCCTCTGCGTCCTGAGGCAGAGGAAGGGATAGCCCCAGTAATGGAGTCTTTATTACAGCAGAGTATTATTGTTGCCACCACCAGTTCTTGTAATACTCCTATCTTTCCTGTAAAGAAGCCAAGAAAAAACACCTATTGGTTTGTTCAAAATCTCGGTACTAAAAAATGCTACAACATTTAGACAGTTGAATAAAATTAATCTGAATATTTACAAAAGGTCCCCAAGGGGGAGGGGGAGCTGCCTGCCTAACTTTAACAGCTTTACCAATGTTATGCTGCTGACAAATCACACATTGTTGACAGTAGTGATGTGCAATGACTGGAAAACCGAATGCACACCAATTTCGGTTAACTGCATTAACCATTCCCTCTGGGGCACCTGGCACTGGTCACTGTCAGCAGACAGGACACTGGGCTAGATGGACTTTTGGTCTGACCCAGTCTGGCCGTTCTTATGTTCTTATGTATTATTCTCCATCCCGTCCCTTATGTATCCCAACAGCATTTGCTTTTTTGGCCACAGCTGCACATTGAGCAGATGTCTCTTGGCTTGTTTGGGGCTCTGTGAAGTGTCTCACAGTCCTCACTCTGCCTGACTGTAACCCTTCTGCCTATCTGAGTTGGCAGCAACAAGGGCCGGATTAAGTATCTATGGGTTCTGTTTCAATAACGCAATGCAAAACTGGCTCGAGCCCCCACCCAGTGACCTGGGACAATTACATACCACCCCCCTGGGCGCCTCTAAGAGGCAATACTTCCCCTCTCGCAAGCACGGAGTCTGAGTGTAGCAGAAAATGTTTAATAACATGAGGTAAACGACATCAGCATTAAATTGGGAAAACACCACAAACAGGATTCATAGCACAAACCATGAGCAAAAGACCCACCCCCAAAGTCCCTAAAGTCCAACAACCCAAAAGTCTCTGTCCTTGGTCAGTACAGCCCCAGAGTTCAAAAGTTTATCTGCAGAGTCTTACTCCCCACCCCCAGCCTGGGTGGAAATGGGGGAAGAAAGGGCACGTGGGGTATTAAGGGGCACCTTACATGGTCCAAGGCCGACTGCCCCGCCTCTCCATGGGGTTCTTCACCACGAGCCGTTCCACTCCACCAGCCACTCCGCTCCTCCAGCCGTCCTGCAAATGGCTCCGCTCTGCTCGCCGTCCCATGGGCGGCGCCAACTGTCCCACAAACTGCTCCGCTCGCTGCTTAGCAATAAATCTTCAGGCTCCCCCACTAGTTAACACAGCACTCGATGATCTCAGCTCAGTGATTTCAGCTCGTAGTAGGGGAGCCCCAGTGTACTATTGGCCCAAAGTGAATTCAGCATAGCCGCCTGTAATTAGACTCTTAATGGAATCAAAATAAGCTCTGCTATTCAACAGGGGAGAGAGAAGATGGTGCAATTGGTGTTTCAGGCCCTCAAAGGGGGCCCATAACATCAGGTACAAATACTTGTCCCCAGCCTCTCTCTGGGTTTTGTAACCCATGCCCCTTGTCTAGCGAATGCTACTTAGTTACTGGTGAGTCCCTCTGTCATACAACAGTTCCACTGGCCTAGATTCACAGAATCAGGGTAACAAAACTTTATTCTTCCTGCCCCAATAACAGAGAAACTGGGGATCCCACACCAGTCAAAGTAACCACTTTCAGTTGCTGTTGTCTCAGGCTAGGCGGGTGGGTGTGCCTATGCAAACAAGATCAGCCCCTGAAGTTCTTTTCCACACTCGCCATAATTCACCACCAGATGTCAGGGTAGAGCTCATCCTGACTCTGCTTACATCCTCCCCCCAGCCGAGAATTTGTTGTCCCGACAAATCACACTCCCTGTTATACCAACTCACGGGTTCCCTCCAAAGGGCCTCAGATAGCCCACTGTAGCTTCCACAAGACTGTGTGCTAAATGTAGTAGCTCCTCACTAGTCACCCCAGGTGCATCATAAGTTAACTGTTTTACTGGTCTTATTACCCTGTCTCGTCTACTGAGAATCTCTGCTGCCGTGGTAGGGGGGACATCCTCTTGAGCAATGGATGGAGAGGTTTCCTTTGAGGGCCCCTCAGCTACTGGCATAGGCCCCTGCATTTCTAGTTCTAACAGTGGAGGGGCCAAGGTGCCCAGGACATCCTCCACCTGTATGTCTCCACTGTCCAATAACCTGTGTGTGTCATCACACGGGGGTCCCACCAGTGGCTCAGGGGTGTCAGGGATGGGCCTAAATACTTCTGCCATGGGGTTTAGGGTGGAAGAGGAGGAGATCCCTTTTGATTCAGCAGATCGAGACTGAAATCTTGTCTCCATCCCAGGAGACCAAAGCCCTGAGGTAAGTGGGGAAATGGGATCCTGGGAGGAAGCACAAGCAGGAGAGCGGAAGAGGGGAGGACTCCTGTCTCATGCTGTGAAAGAGGGACGATCGATGAGTTATCTTAAGTGCCTATACACAAATGCAAGAAGCCTGGGAAACAAGCAGGGAGAACTGGAAGTCCTGGCACAGTCAGGGAACTATGATGTGATTGGAATAACAGAGACTTGGTGGGATAACTCACATGACTGGAGTACTGTCATGGATGGATATAAACTGTTCAGGAAGGACAGGCAGGGCAGAAAAGGTGGGGGAGTTGCATTGTATGTAAGAGAGGAGTATGACTGCTCAGAACTCCGGTATGAAACTGCAGAAAAACCTGAGAGTCTCTGGATAAAGTTGAGAAGTGGGAGCAACAAGGGTGATGTCGTGGTTGGAGTCTGCTATAGACCACCAGACCAGGGGGATGAGGTGGACGAGGCTTTCTTCTGGCAACTAGCAGAAGTTGCTAGATCGCAGGCCCTGGTTCTCATGGGAGACTTTAATCACCCTGATATCTGCTGGGAGAGCAATACAGCGGTGCACAGGCAATCCAGGAAATTTTTGGATAGTGTAGGGGACAATTTCCTGGTGCAAGTGCTGGAGGAACCAACTAGGGGCAAAGCTTTTCTTGACCTGCTACTCACAAACAGGGAAGAACTAGTAGGGGAAGCAAAAGTGGATGGGAACCTGGGAGGCAGTGACCATGAGATGGTCGAGTTCAGGATCCTGACACAAGGAAGAAAGGAGAGCAGCAGAATACGGACCCTGGACTTCAGAAAAGCAGACTTTGACTCCCTCAGGGAACAGATGGGCAGGATCCCCTGGGAGAATAACATGAAGGGCAAAGGGGTCCAGGAGAGCTGGCTGTATTTTGAAGAATCCTTATTGAGGTTGCAGGAATAAACCATCCCGATGTGTAGAAAGAATAGTAAATATGGCAGGCGACCAGCTTGGCTAAACAGTGAATTCCTTGCTGATCTTAAACGCAAAAAAGAAGCTTACAAGAAGTGGAAGATTGGACAAATGACCAGGGAGGAGTATAAAAATATTGCTCAGGCGTGCAGGAGTGAAATCAGGAAGGCCAAATCACACTTGGAGTTGCAGTTAGCAAGAGATGTTAAGAGTAACAAGAAGGGTTTCTTCAGGTATGTTAGCAACAAGAAGAAAATCAAGGAAAGTGTGGGCCCCTTACTGAATGAGGGAGGCAACCTAGTGACCGAGGATGTGGAAAAAGCTAATGTACTCAATGATTTTTTTGCCTCTGTCTTCACGCACAAGGTCAGCTCCCAGATTGCTGCACTGGGCAGTACAGCATGGGGAGAAGGTGACCAACCCTCTGTGGAGAAAGAAGTGGTTCGTGACTATTTAGAAAAACTGGACGTGCACAAGTCCATGGGGCCGGATGCGCTGCATCCGAGGGTGCTAAAGGAGTGGGCGGGTGAGATTGCAGAGCCATTAGCCATTATTTTTGAAAACTCATGGCGATCGGGGGAGGTCCCAGATGACTGGAAAAAGGCTAATGTAGTGCCCATCTTTAAAAAAGGGAAGAAGGAGGATCCGGGGAACTACAGGCCAGTCAGCCTCACCTCAGTCCCTGGAAAAATCATGGAGCAGGTCCTCAAGGAATCAATTATGAAACATTTAGAGGAGAGGAAAGTGATCAGGAACAGTCAGCATGGATTCACGAAGGGGAAGTCGTGCCTGACTAACCTAATTGCCTTCTATGATGAGATAACTGGCTCTGTGGATGAGGGGAAAGCAGTGGATGTGTTATTTCTTGACTTTAGCAAAGCTTTTGATACGGTCTCCCACAGTATTCTTGCCACCAAGTTAAAGAAGTATGGGCTGGATGAATGGACTGTAAGGTGGATAGAAAGCTGGCTAGATCGTCGGGCTCAACGGGTAGTGATCAATGGCTCCATGTCTAGTTGGCAGCCGGTTTCAAGTGGAGTGCCCCAAGGGTCGGTCCTGGGGCCGGTTTTGTTTAATATCTTTATTAATGATCTGGAGGATGGTGTGGACTGCACTCTCAGCAAGTTTGCAGATGACACTAAACTAGGAGGCGTGGTAGATACACTAGGGGGTAGGGATCGGATACAGAGGGACCTAGACAAATTAGAGGATTGGGCCGAAAAAAAACTGATGAGGTTCAACAAGGACAAGTGCAGAGTCCTGCACTTAGGACGGAAGAATCCCATGCACTGCTACAGACTAGGGACCGAATGGCTAGGTAGCAGTTCTGCAGAAAAGGACCTAGGGGGTCACAGTGGACGAGAAGCTGAATATGAGTCAACAGTGTGCTCTTGTTGCCAAGAAGGCTAACGGCATTTTGGGCTGTATAAGTAGGGGCATTGCCAGCAGATCGAGGAACGTGATCGTTCCCCTTTATTCGACATTGGTGAGGCCTCATCTGGAATACTGTGTCCAGTTTTGGGCCCCACACTACAAGAAGGATGTGGAAAAATTGGAAAGAGTCCAGCGGAGGGCAACAAAAATGATTAGGGGTCTGGAGCACATGACTTATGAGGAGAGGCTGAGGGAACTGGGATTGTTTAGTCTCCAGAAGAGAAGAATGAGGGGAGATTTGATAGCAGCCTTCAACTACCTGAAGGGGGATTTGTCACGGAGTATTGGGGGACTCAGGGCCCTGCACCCCCGGCTTCCTGCGATTCACCATGACTCTCAGCCAGCCAGTAAAGCAGAAGGTTTATTTGGATGACAGGAATACAGTCCAAGACAGGTCTTGCAGGCACAGACAACAGGGCCCCCCCCAGTTAGGTCCAGCTAGGGGTCCCAGGGCATGCCAGCCCACCCCCCTTGGGGGGTCAGAGCCATCTCTGCCTCCCAGCCATCTCTCCAGCCTGCTTCCAGCACTCTCCTTTCAGCCACCCCTCCCACCGCCTTTGTTCAGTTTCCCGGGCCCCGGAGTCACCTGACCTCCAACCCCCCCCGGGTTCTCATGTTACAAGCTCAGGCATGTTCCCTCGGGCCGACTCCCATCCCCCGATGCAGACCATCCTAGTCACACTCCCCCTGTCAGCATTCCCACACCCCAGCAAGAACAATCCCAGTTCGTCACATCTCTCCCCCCTTCGAGACCGAACTGAGCGGGGTCACTTTAGCCAGTGACCTGGGGAAGTTCGAACCTACCCCCGTTCCCATGGATGCCCCCGCATCCCTCCAGTTCCTTGGTGGGAATTACACCAGGCCCCTTCAGTTTCACGCCCCCCCTTAGGTCGGGGTGCTTGATGGCACTCGCAGTTCGCATGTGGGAAGGTTTATGCGGCCTGTGCCCTTTTCCCACCCCCATACCTCTGGGGTTCCAACTGGGCTGTGGTCTTCTCCCAGCGCTCCAGTCTGGAGGTCTGTGCTTTGGGCTCTCTTGGTTTAGAGCCGCCCTTTTAACCTTGGCCACCCTCTGGAAAGGATCCTTATTGCTGGGCAAGGGTCCTAAAGCTGTTTTCCCCTTGTCCCAGGCCTTCCTCCCCCTCTGACAGGGGTCACAGGATCCGCAGTACTGTTGGACAGTAACAAAGACCCCAGGCCAGTAAAAGCTCCGTAGCAGCCTCTGCTGGGTACGCCAGGTTCCCTGGTGCCCTGAGAGGGGAATGTCATGGGCCCGGCACAGCAGCTGGCGGCGATACTTCTGGGGTACCACCAGCTGCCTCCTGATCCCCCCTGACTCCATTTTCCCTGGGGGAGCCCATTCTCGGTACAGGAACCCCTTCTCCCACAGGAACCTTTTCCGGCCACCTCGTCCCATGGTCTGTACCACATTGAGGTCGGCCAGGTCCCTTATCTTCCGCAAGGAGGGATCTCTCTGCAACTCGGCCTGGAACTCAGCAGCTGGGACAGGGATGGCCACCTGTTCTCTCTCGCCTGCTGGGCCTGAAGCTGCAGCCTCCCTGAGCCGTGTCCCTGGGCGTTCCCTCCCCACCAGGCTAGGGTCCTGCGCCTCAGGCAAGGCACCCCCCCCAAGGCCAGGGCGCAGGGCCCCTCGCCGGCTCTGACTGCGGGTCACAACCAGTGCCTTTTGGGGGTTGCCTGGCCAGTTCTCCAGGTCCCTCCCCATCAATACCTCAGTGGGCAAATACGGGTGTACCCCCACATCCTTGGGGCCCTCCTTGGCCCCCCACTTCAGGTGTACCCTTGCCACGGGCACTTTGACTGGTGTTCCGCCCACCCCCGTCAGGGTCAGGTAGGAGTTGGGCACCACCTGATCTGGGGCCACCACCTCGGGCCGGGCCAGCGTCACCTCTGCGCCCGTATCCCAGTATCCATTGACCTTCCTCCCATCCACCTCCAGGGGAACAAGGTACTCTCTCCGGAGGGACAGCCCCGCGCCCACCGTATAAACCAAAAACCCTGAGTCTGGGGCATCCAGCCCCCTAGAGGAGCTGGCCTGGGGCCCTTCTCTCTCTTGAGCAGTTGATAAGCTGCCAGCCCCTCTTGCGTGAGAAGCCTGCCCCTCGTCCGTCTGGGCCTCTACCAAGTTAACCCTATGCGGGTTCGGTCTGCTCAGTCTGTCCTTGAGCTTGGGGCACTGGGCCCGAACGTGGCCTCTTCGGCCGCAGTAATAGCAGCTCATGTCCTGTGGGTCCCCTCGAGCCGGTCGGTTGTCCCTGACGCTGGGCATTCCCCGTGGGAGGGGATTCCCCATATTCCCCCTTTGGGAGGTCCCAGGGTGACTCTCTCTCTGCATCGCGGCGGGCCTGTTCCTTTGGGGCGGCTCCCTGCCACCCCCTGACCGGCTCTTTACAAACTAATCAGCCAGCTGCCCGGCGTGTCACGGGTTCTCTGGCTTTCTGTCCACCAACCACAGCCTCAGGTCGGATGGGCACCGCTCATACAGTTGCTCCAGTACCAGCAGTTTAATCAGGTCCTCCTTCGTCTGGGCCCCACCAGCCCACTTGCTGGCGTATCTTTCCATGCGGACGGCTAGTTGCAGATATGAGATCTCAGGGGTTTTATCTTGACTCCGGAACCTTTCCCGGTACATCTCAGGAGTCAGCCCAAACTCACGTAGCAGGGCCTTTTTGAATAGTTCGTAGTCCCCTTTCTCTGCCTCTCCCAGTTGGCGGTACAATGCCACGGCTTTGGGGTCCAGTAAGGGGGTAAGGACCCGGAGTCTGTCCGCGGGATTAACCCGGTGCAGCTCGCAGGCCGTCTCAAAGGCCTCCAGGAAGTCATCCATGTCCTCCCCCTCCTTGTATGGGGCCATGATGCACTTATCAAAGCTCCGTGCAGTCCTGGGTCCCCCCTCACTCACCGCAGCCGGGGGTTCGCTGCCCTTCAATCTCGCCAGTTCCAGGTCATGCTGACGCTGTCTCTCATTCTCCTGTCTCTGTCTCTCTTCATGCTGTCTCTGTCTCTCATTCTCCTCCCGTTCATGCTGATGCTGTCTCTCTTTCTCCTCCCGTTCATGCTGACGCTGTCTTTCTTCATGCTGTCTCTGTCGTTCACGATCCTCCAGCTCTCTCAGTTTTAGCTCTTTCTCCCATTCCAGCCAATTCCGCTCCACGGATGCCGAACGTCGCCGGGAGGGTCCTCTGCTGGCCGGCGGGCTTCGCCGGGGGGATCCCCTGCTGGCCGGGGGGGTCACGGCGCCTTCGGTATTTGCTGGGCTCCTCCCCACCCTTCCCCTAGGCATAGGAAGGAGGGGTCTCGGGAAGCCCTCAGCAGCCGGCTGACCACTCCCAGCTGGGACAGACACTGGTGCCTGCGCTGCATTTGCCAGGCTGCTTCCCTGAGACACAGGGATCAGTTCATTCGCGCGATCTTCCGCCTCCAGCTGGGCAATGAGCTGTTCTTTGGTGAGCCTCCCAATGCGCAGCCGCCTCTGCTTGCACAGCTCCACCAGGTCGCTCTTAAGCCGCTTGGCATACATCTTCCTGCTGGCCACTCACCGGCCTGTGTGCTCACAGCTCCCCACAGTTCCCAGGGGGACCCCTAGTGTGCCAGCCCTTCTCGAGGTCACCACCTCTCTGCCAGGGTCGAGCTGCAGACTCCTTCGGCCCTGGGACCACTCTCTGCGATCCCCCCGGGGGACCCTGTTACTGCAAAAGTCCTTCTCGCTGGTCACACACTCCCAGGGGTAATAACCGTCTCTCTCTCACTCTTCAGCGCACCTGGTCCCCGTCCATCCCCCTTCGTTTTACTGCTCCCCAGTCACTTACTGCAGGAAGCGCCGTCCACGGGGTGCAGTAGATCCCGCCGCTGCCACCAGTTGTCACGGAGTATTGGGGGACTCAGGGCCCTGCACCCCCGGCTTCCTGCGATTCACCATGACTCTCAGCCAGCCAGTAAAGCAGAAGGTTAATTTGGATGACAGGAATACAGTCCAAGACAGGTTTTGCAGGCACAGACAACAGGGCCCCCGCCAGTTAGGTCCAGCTTGGGGTCCCAGGGCATGCCAGCCCACCCCCCTTGGGGGGTCAGAGCCATCTCTGCCTCCCAGCCATCTCTCCAGCCTGCTTCCAGCACTCTCCTTTCAGCCACCCCTCCCACCGCCTTTGTTCAGTTTCCCGGGCCCCGGAGTCACCTGACCTCCAACCCCCTCCTGGGTTCTCATGTTACAAGCTCAGGTATGTTCCCTCGGGCCGACTCCCATCCCCCGATGCAGACCATCCTAGTCACACTCCCCCTGTCAGCATTCCCACACCCCAGCAAGAACAGTTCCAGTTCGTAACAGGATTCCAAAGAGGATGGAGCTCGGCTGTTCTCAGTGGTGGCAGATGACAGAACAAGGAGCAATGGTCTCAAGTTGCAGTGGGGGAGGTCCAGGTTGGATATCAGGAAAAACTATTTCACTAGGAGAGTGGTGAAACACTGGAATGCGTTACCTAGGGAGGTGGTGGAGTCTCCTTCCTTGGAGGTTTTTAAGGCCCGGCTTGACAAAGCCCTAGCTGGGATGATTTAGCTGGGAATTGGTCCTGCTTTGAGCAGGAGGTTGGACTTGATGACCTCTTGAGGTCCCTTCCAACTCTGATATTCTATGATTCTATGATTCTATGATTCTATGATACACCATGGTTGTGTCTTCCTCCTCAGACTCACTCTCAGATGTTCTGCATAGGGGTAGGTTAGCTGCAGGGGGCCGGCTGTCCACGTTGGAGGGCGGCTTTGGTCCAGCACCTTCGTTCTGCCCAGTTGCCCTGTTGTGGCCCATCTCATAAGGGGTGCCTACCAATTCCCCACAGGGAGCAAAAGGTTTCTATGCAGTGTATTTATCTGCCCTGGACCCTCTTCAGGTTTGATCTTGTAGACCGGCAGGTTTCCTAGCTTTTCCATCACCATGTAAGATATTGCCTTCTACCTGTCAGCTATCTTGTGTTTGCCAGCAATACCCAAATTTCGCAGCAGGACTCTGTCCCCTGGCTGGAGTTCTTGCAGACATACCCTAGCATCATATCGATGTTTGTTGCGGTCTGCGTTCTTCCGAGCTGCAGATGTAGCTAAGTGATAAGCATCCCGCAGCTTTTCTCTTAGTCCGGATACATATTGCTGATGAGTTTCATAGCTATCTCCATCCTCTGATACACCAAAGCACAGGTCTATGGGTAATCTTGGTTCTCGCCCAAACATTAAAAGATATGGGGTGACTCCTGTAGCATCATTCTTTGTGGCATTGTAGGCATGCACCAGAAATGTGACATGTTGGCTCCAGGTTGCCTTCTGCTCTGGTCGCAAAGTCCCCAACATATCTAATAGGGTTCAGTTGAACCTCTCTGGCTGAGGATCACCTTGCGGGTGATAAGGCATTGTTCTAGACTTTTTGAACCCCGCTATCCTCAGCACCTCCTTCAGAAGGTGACTCTGAAAGTCCCGCCCCTGATCAGAGTGTATCCCGGCTGGGAATCCATAAACTGAGAAATATTTTTCCCACAGTACTCGAGCGACAGTGGTGGCCCTCTGATCACGTGTGGGATATGCCTGCGCATATTGCGTATAATGGTCAGTCACTACTAGAATGTTCCCAATATTCGTCTTGTCTACTTCTAAAGACAAGAAATCAATGCATACCAGCTCCAGAGGTTTGTTGCTGGTGATGTTCTTAGAATCATAGAATCATAGAATATCAGAGTTGGAAGGGACCTCAAGAGGTCATCTAGTCCAACCCCCTGCTTCAAATATGCAGCCTTCGTGGGCAGAGTTTTCCTTTGAACAAATCGAGCGCAGGTCTCACATTTCCTGCGAACATCTTCAGCCATCCGGGGCCAATAGAACCTACTATGAATAAGTTCCAGGGTCCTCTCCATCCCTAAATGTCCAAAGTCATCATGCAGGGCCCTCACGGCCAGGGCTCTGTACTCTTTTGGCAGCACCAGCTGTGCTCGTTGCTTTTGTAAAGGGTCTGTGGTCACTCGGTGTAGCACTCCCTGAATCAGTTTTAGTTTGGTCCATTCTCTCAATAGTAGTTTACGCTCCGGGTTAGGTGGGACAACCACAGCTGGGCTTCGCCCCTCCCTTTTGGCAAGTAGTGTATCACGAATGTCAATATCTTGCAGCTGGGCTTCCTGCCAGTCAGCTGCATTGAGCACAGGCAAGGGAGATTGGTCCAATGCAATATAGTTCACTGCAGCAGAAGGCACGCATTCAGGGGGCAGGCCCAAAGTTTCTGCAGCACATCCATGAAGGCTCTCATGGGTCGCTGGCTCTTGGCGACTCACACTGCAAATAGCTCTCACTCCATCTGTGGGTATTTGTGACAATGCGGTTCTGGTGGAACCCAACTGAGAGTGCCAACTCAGGACAAATTGCTAAAACAGGGCAGTTACAGCCCAAGGCTGGGGTTTTTCCACCTCTAAGGCAAACCAAACCAGCCAGACTAGGAGGACTTCGGTCTCATCCCACTGGCTAACCGCAAGTCTCACAAGCAATCTCCTTAGACACTCCAGTTTCCCAGTATTACCACCAGTGCCACTCGTTACGGGGACAAATGGTTATGAAAACCAATACCCCAGTAAAAGAAAAAGGTTCTCCTGATCCCAAAGGACCAAGCCCCAGACCCAGGTCAATATACAAGTCAGATCTTACCCACAAATCACGCTGCTGCCAATCCTTTAGAATCTAAAATCTAAAGGTTTATTCATAAAAGGAAAAAGATAGAGATGAGAGTTAGAATTGGTTAAATGGAATCAATTACATACAGTAATGGCAAAGTTCTTGGTTCATGGCTTGCAGCAGTGATGGAATAAACTGTAGGTTCAAATCAAGTCTCTGGAATACATCTCCAGCTGGGATGGGTCATTCAGTCCTTTGTCAGAGCTTCAGTTTGTAGCAAAGTTCCTCCAGAGGTAAGAAGCAGGATTGAAGACAAGATGGAGATGAGGCATTAGCCTTATATAGTCTTTTCCAGGTGTAAGAACACCTCCTTGTTCTTACTGTGGAAAATTCCAGCAAAATGGAGTCTGGAGTCACATGGGCCAGTCCCTGCATACTTCGCTGTGTTACAAGGCGTATCTGCCTTCTCTCAATGGGTCCATTGTATAGCTGATGGTCCTTAATGGGCCATCAAGCAGGCTAGGCAGAGCTAATCTCAACTTGTCTGGGATGTCACCCAGAAGCATAGCATAAGTTTGCCATACAGACAGTATAGAGCCAATATTCATAACTTTAACTACAAAACTGATACACACATCTAGACAGCATAATCATAACCAGTAAACCATAACCTTGTCCTAGACACCCCATTTGACCCCCTTTATACAAGATTTGGGTGCCACTACAGGACCTTGGTTGCAACAATGATCTATACGGTCCCAGTTTATGTCAATAACGTCACAGTATTACAGCAACTCCTTGTGCCTGTGGACACCTGGACAATGCATCTGCATCTACATTGCTTCTCCCTGATTGGTATTGAATGCTGAAGTCATAGCTAGCCAAAGTGGCCACCCATCTTTGCCCTGTAGCATCCACCTTAGCACTTGTTAACACATAAGTCAGTGGGTTGTTGTCCATCCACACCTGAAACTGAGCACTATACTAGTAGTCTCGAAATTTCTCAGTGATGGCCCATTTCAAGGCCAAAAATTCCAGGTTGTGGGTGGGATAGCGAGTTTCACTATCAGACAGTCCTCGGCTGGCAAAGGCTACAGGTTTACGTTTGCCTTCCACCTCCTGGTACAGTACTGCTCCCAGACCTTCCAAACTGGCATCAGTATGCAGGATAAACGGCTTGCTTGGGTCAGCAAAGACTAGGACCGGAGCATGAGTTAGGCAAGTAATGATTTCTCGAAAAGCCCTTTCACATCTCTCATCCCACCGTGGCCCAAATGGTTCGAAGGGCCATAGTGTCTCTGCACAGGAGGCTTTGGGGACCTCCCCTTATTCTTGGTCTTAGATTTGTTCTTGCTGGACTGGTATCCCCTGGTAAGATCATTCAGAGGTTTTACAATCGTAGCATAGTTTTTCACAAATCTGCGGTAGTAGCCACTAAACCCAGGAAAGGTCTTGAGTTCTCTGTAGTTACTTGGACATGGCCATGTAGCGAGTGCTTCTATTTTATCAGGATCAGTACTCACACCCTCTTGGGACACTATGTGACCTACATACTTCACTGAGGTCTTTCAGAACTGGCATTTGTCAATTGAAAGCTTCAAACCATAATCCTCCAACCTATCAAGCACTTTAAGAAGTCTTTCTTCATGCTCCTCCCAGGTTCTTCCAAACACCATCAGGCCATCCAAATAAACTAACACTTGCAGTAAATTCATGTCTCCCACAACTTTCTCCATAAGACGTTGAAATGTGGCAGGTGCTCCAGAAATCCCTTGGGGCATGCGTTCAAACTGATAAAACCCTAATGGGCAGATGAAGGCTGTCTTCTCCTTATCTGCTTCACCCAGAGGGATCTGGTAGTATCCACTCCGAAGATCCAACACAGAGAACCACTGGCTTCCCAGCAAACAGTCTAAGGCATCTTGGACTCGGGGCATTGTGTACTGGTCAACCACAGTACGGAGGTTTAGGGTGTGGTAGTCAATACACATCCGGATTTTCCCATTCTTTTTACGGACCACCACAATGGGTGAGGCGTATGGGTTGCGGGACTCCATAATGATGCCATTCGCAGCCAGCTCCTGAAGATGTTGTCGCACATCTTCCATCTCAGAGAGAGCAATCCTCCTAGATCTCTCCCTGAAAGGTCGAGAGTCATGTAGTCTGATGTTGTGCTCTACTCCTTTTGCACATCCCACTCATGCAATGAGAACACCTTGGATCTTTCACAAAATTTCCTCCTCAGGCGATCTTTCCACTCCTCGGACAACGGTGAATCTCCAAAGTCAAACTTTGCAGGGTCTATTGTCAGAACTTGAGTCTCACACTGGGGTTTTACAATTGATTCAGGCTCGAAGAGGTCTGCTATCTTTTGTCCTTGCTTCACAACAACATCTCAACTTGTTTCATTAGCGATCAGTATAGTCACCTTTTTCTGGGCTTCAGCAGGTAGGGTTATGACTCCACTGGGGACCAGCACTCCTTCCGGGAGCTCTCCTTCAACCGGCTGCTCTACCATTGCTGATGCCCCTTTACAGCCTTTCAGCCTGGTACTCATGACAAGCACTTCCTGCTCTGTCCTTGCAGGCACTACTAAAGGGGTTGTGCCCATGTACTTCAGTGCCCCCATCGGTAGCAGAGGTGTCTCCTTTTTAGCGCTCTCAATCTTCCTATAGGCTTCAGCGCAAAGCGTATGGATCATCAGGGTATTCAGGTACTGGTCCCCAGCCCATCGTCTGCAGTAATCCGTGAGCACCTTGAAGAGACTGGAGTTGGTCCCTATCAGCACAGACACATCAGAGGTTCCTTTAGGGTCAGGGCATATGAAGGCAGCTTTGTCTACCTCTTCCCTTACCCCAGCAACCTCCTCTGGGAATTCCAGGTGCACGATGACATACCCTTGGTAGGGGTATTCATCCATGCTGAGGCCACACAGACCAATGCCAGTCAGTGGCTGTATAGGCAGGTGCCTAAGCATCTGTTGGTAGAATGACTGAAATATAATAGTCACTTGAGATCCAGTGTCAAGCATGGCTTTACACTCTGCCCCTTCAATCCTCACCGTGACCTCTGCGCGAGGCCCTATCAGTCCTGCGGGGATCCCAGCTGGACGGTCTTTTCTGGGGGAATCTTCAAATCCTGCAGGCCTGGGTGGTCCCTTCCCCCAGACCCTCTGGCAGCTACCGGATCTCTCCCAACTGATCCTCAGCTTTCCATACACTAAGGAGGGGTTTTCTTCATTATGGCACTTGGCAGCACTGAGCCCATCCCGACCACATCGGTAGCAGAAGAATTGTCCTTTCCACCTTTGCCTGGGTGGGACAGTGGCTCTAAATGCTGACTTCTCCATCGCCACAGTCTGGGGCTCCTTATTCCTGGAAATCTTAGCTCGGTCAATGGTGCTTTGCAGTTCAACTATCCGTTCTGTCAGGACCTGCATTTGTTGGGCAAGTTCTTCTGTGGTGCTCACCATCAGTACACTGGCCATTTGCAGTGGTGTTCTGCCAGCTGGCTCCAAGGTTTGGGCTTCCCAAAATTCGCTGACAGCCTGCCTTTCTTCCTCTTCTCTGACCTCCTTTATCAGCTGGGAATAACTTGGGGGATGTTCTCGTCGTTCTCTTAGCCGGAGATGAAGTAGAATTGGGTTCTGATACTAGGTTCCTCTTAGAATTTGAGCTAGTCTGGTCCGATCCATCTGTTCAGCAGTCACTGCACCCCTTATGACAGCTCTCTGAAGCAGTCTCTCCAGCCTCTGTATATAGGCTGAAATCTTCTCGCCATTTTGCTGTTGGGAATTAAGGAACTTACAGTAACTGTCTTCAGGGCCCTCTACGCTCCCAAAGGTATGATCAAGGGTCACTAGGCAGTGCTTCACACTGATCCCAGGGTCAATGAGCGTCAGGGTGCGAATCACATCTAATGCTGGGCCACTAAGGTTCTCTATTAGACATCTTCAATTTTCTGCATCGGGTACGGCCCACTCCCTCAGCATTTCAGTGGTATGCACCAACCAGGGTTCAAACTCCTCTGCCCCAGCAAATAACCTTAACTTACGACAATAGTTTGATGTAGCATGGGACAACACAACCTTTTCCAATATTTGCCCCACTGCTTTTGCCCAATCATTGGCTGAGGCTGTGGCCCCTGAGCTAGAGGCTGCAGGGCCGGGGCCCAACAAACCTGACATATTAGCCATTATACAAACAGTAATTTCCTCAAAATATAACCACAATTGTTTCCCAACGCAGTGGAACACTCAACAGGTGCTTGCAAGGGGTACTGACCCAGGGGATCCCGGACAAGCCCCCAAAAATGTAACCCTTCTGCCCATCTAAGTTGGCAGCAACAAGGGCCAGGTTCTGTATCTAGGGGTTCCGTTTCAATAACGCAATGCAAAAGCAGCTCGAGCCCCCACCCAGTGACCTGGGACCATTACATACCACCCCCCCCGGGCACCTCTAAGAGGCAATACTTCCCCTCTCGCAAGCATGGAGTCTGAGTGTAACAGAAAATGTTTAATAACATGAGGTAAACGACATCAGCCTTAAATTGGAAAAACACCACAAACAGGATTCATAACACAAACCATGAGCAAAAGACCCACCCCCAAAGTCCCAAAAGTCCAACATCCCAAAAGTCTCTTGAGTCCAGCAACCCCAAAATCACCCAGAAGTCCAACAACCCCAAAGTCTCTGTCCCTGGTCAGTGCAGCCCCAGAGTTCAAAACTTTATCTGCAGTGTCTTACCCCCCACCCCAGCCTGGGTGGAAATGGGGGGAAGAAAGGGGCACGTGGGGTATTAAGGGGCACCTTACATGGTCCAAGGCCGACTGCCCCGCCTCTCCATGGGGTTCTTCACCACGAGCAGTTCCACTCCACCAGCCACTCTGCTCCCCCAGTCGTCCTTTCAGCCGCTCGAGCTGTCGCGCAAACTGCTCCCCTTGCCGTCCCATGGGTGGCACCAACTGTCGCACAAACTGCTCTGCTTGCCATCCTGCTTATTGCTCCAGCTGTCCCACAAACTGCTCCACTTACCATTTAGCAATAAATCTTCAGGCTTCCCCACTAGTTAATACAGCACTCCATTAGTGTTTCAGGCCCTCAAAAGGGGCCCTCCCCATCAGGTACAAATTTTATTAGAGAATATTTAGAAAAAATAAATGATACAGAAAATTTGAAGCGTCAGTTATTGGTCATTGGGGGTAACATACAGAGTATAGAGGTATGTTGGTGTTTTGGGGCTGGGCAGCACACATAGTATATACAGACTGCAATGTCCCCAATGAGGGGTGGGTAACCGGTGGGCGGGATCAGGAAACAGTCGATAAGCGGTGAGGGTCTATCACCCATACAGGAAGTAGAGACAGTCATGGGTATAAGTAAGTGGGCTGGGTAATGGGGATGGGGTGACCCTCAAGTGGCGGGATTCAGCTAGGTTTGGTGGGTTCAGGGCTCAGGGGATAGGGTCCAGCGGGGGGTGTGTGGGTGCACGAGGTCTCCCCGGCTCACTCTCGGTATTGGCGGTGGCCGGTGATGTGCTCAATGTAGATGTCCCTGGACCAACGGATAGTGTCCGAGACCATTAGGCGTCTCATGAACCGTGCGTAATGACGGCCCACCCCACAGGTCCTCAGCACACGTTCGTTACATGGGTCCCAGGCACCCAGGGCCCCAATGAGCAGAGCATCAACATGCACCACGTAACTATCTTCAGCCTCTCTCTTTATTCACTGGGTTTTGTAACCCATGCCCCTTGTCTAGCGAGTGCCACTTAGTAAATGGTGAGTCCTTCTGTCATACAACAGTTCCACTGGCCTTGATTCACAGAATCAGGGTAACAACACTTTATTCTTCCTGCCCCAATAACAGAGAAACTGGGGATCCCACACCAGCCAAAGTAACCACTTTCAGTTGTTTTTGTCCCAGGCTAGGCGGGTGGGTGTGTCTATGCAAACAAGATCAGCCCCTGAAGTTCTTTTCCACACTCGCCATAATTCACCACCAGATGTCAGGGTAGAGCTCATCCTGACTCTGCTTACATGACTAACCACAATAACTCTGTGTCAACTGCTCACTTCGCCCCCTCGCTGCTCACCCCTCTTTCCAGAGCATTAGGAAATGCAAGAAACAAAACAGGACCAAGTAGGGCCCCCTGAGACCCCTGCTGTTAATCTCCTGTCATGGTGAAGGTTGACCAGTTAACCCTGACCTGTGTTTCCCATCCCTTAGCCGGTGTCTGATCCTGACAGTACTTCACCCCTCACCCTAAAGCCACCCGCCTTCATTAGGGCTGGGCGAGGAGCCTGGGTGACGAGTGGGAGAGTCTGTCTGTGCCATTGATGAGTTCTGTACTAAGTGACAAACACTTTGGATGTATCTTCACCAAGCTGAAATCTCTGTTCTGAGTGTGGGCTCCGGTTGTCATCTCTCTTGTGTGTCTGCCCCTATGTGTTGGACTGGAACGTGAAAGGGGCTACAGGCTAACCAACCCGGGCCGCCTACCTAGTGGCCAGCCAGGGGCATGTAACCGCTCTAGACAAAAGGCTGCCCCTGCCCAGAGGAATCAGCTTATCACGGCAAAGGCCGCCTAGCAACAAGGGCACCTACTGGGAGTGACAGCAGGTCTGGCTGGTCCCAACAGGGCAGGAGCAGAGCTGTTTGCCCTTCCGGCCATTCTCACTAGCTCAGGCTGAGGAGCTGCCCGGAGAAGCCTGACGAGTTGGGGGACCCGGCCTTGCTGAACGCCGATGGCCCCCCAAGGACTCTCCAGAGCAGGGGAGCTGGTGAGGGGCCAGGCATCCAGGGGGCCATAAATATGGATTCTCCTCAGAATACACACTACTAGCTAAATCACTTTGGTAACAGGTGGAGGAGCTGAGAGCTGGAACTGATGCAGAGAATAAGGATGAAGGTAAATGCGTCTGACTCTGCTGTTGGGCTCTGGATTATCTGTGCTCTCCTGTGCTTCCTCTGGTGAGTGAAGAGTGATAGTGTCAGGCCTGTGCGATGCCGGCCTGTGCGCTATGCAGCACCCACCGTGGGCCCTGAGAGCCCAAGCGCTGCAGCCTTTGGTGGGATCCTGGGGGGGGGGCATAGGCTACTGGGGTGTCTTGGGGGCCAGTGCTGGTCCTGGGGCCTCTGGCAGCGGGGTGAGGGGCTCCATTGCTGTGAAGGGTTCACAGGCAGAGAGTCTGTGTCTGGGGTCTGGAGCAGGGCGATTGTTTCTCTGAGCAGGGATGTCCTTCCCTTTGCACCCACTTTCCCCTCACTGGTTCTCCCCATGAACTGCCCCCCAGAGCACCAGCGTCCCCTCAGCAGGGACGAATGCTGATTTAGGGCAGGATCCTGTGTCCCTTCCTTAAATCAACGGGAGCTTTGTTTGCAAGAAAGGCTGGTGGCCATTTCATTAGCCCTTGTACAGCAGAGGAACAATAAGAGGCTGTAGGCAAATGCCGTGATTGAGGTGAAATGCAAAGCAGGTCAATATTTACTGCTCACTGTGGTCTGGTTTTCAGCCAGTGACTCCCCATCTCCCTCAGTCAAGCTCAACTCTCCAGCTTTCTCCCTGACATCTCCTCCTGCTGCCAGCTCACGCAGCACTGAGCACCTGCCTTTCCTCCAGCCCCCCCTTGTCTCGCACCTTCGTGCTCTAGCTCAGCCACAAGATATGGGCTCCCTGCCAGACTCAGCACGGGAGAGTCTCCGACCTGTGTGTTAGAGGCTATCAGACGCTCCTGGCCTTAACACCTAGGAACGATTGGAAACGTTGTTTTTCTCCTGGCCCCGGCCTCAGGCTCCCTGTGACGCTGGCAGAGCAGGGGCCACGTCTCCACTGACAATACAGAGCTGGAACCAGGCTGGCTCACGGGGCTTTAGGGTTGTTAAAACAGGTATTAGAATGAGAAGATGGGTTTAGACTTTATTGAATGCTCATGAGTTGCTGCTGGCAATCACCTCACTTACAGCACCTGTGTCCCATGTTGTATGGTCATATCAGAGTATTTCCATTGTAAGCCTCTGTGACTGTGTAAATCATCAGACAGGAGAGAAATGTGCACGTGAGATGTTGGCAGACCAGGTGCCAGCTCATGTCAGGGCCCCAGGTCTCAGTGAACCCTGACAAATGCACAGCTGCAAACCAGTCTGGCTCACCTGTATGTCAGTGGTGCTGAGACAGATACTAGAGTTGTAAGAATGGGTTTGGTGTTTAGACCTTAGGAATAGCTTGCAGGATGCTGCATGTATTAGACCAGGTCTACACTCGGGAGCTTACAGCGGCACGGCTGGACCGATGCAGATCGCTCGTGTAGCCACTCTATGCCGGCAGGAGTGAGCTCTCCCGTCGACATAATAAAACCACCTCCCCGAGCAGCGGTAGCTATGTCGGTGGGAGAAGATCTCCTGTTGATATAGTGCTGTCCAGTCCGGTGCTTCTGTCCCTGAAACATATCTTGCTTAGGGGGGTGGTTTTTTCACACCCCTGAGAGACATAAGTTATACCGACAAACAGGGCCAGCTCCAGGCACCAGCCCACCAAGCTTGTGCTTGGGGTGGCACCTGGAGGGGGGCGGCGCAGTGCTCCGGCTCTGGCCGCCGGGGAGAGCGGAGCCGCGGCGGGCTCGCCGCCCTCCCCCCGGTGCTCTGGCCGCTGGGGAGAGAGGAGCCCCGACCGGGACTCACCGCCCTCTCCCTGGCGCTCTGGCCACCGGGGAGAGCGGAGCCCCAGCCGGGGTTCGCTGCCCTCCCCCCCGGGGTTCCGGCCGCCCTCCCCTGCCGCGCTGGGGGCGGGGGGTGGTGGTGGCGGCCGGAGGCTTTTTTGCCTGGGGCAGCAAAAAAGCCAGAGCCGGCCCTGCCGACAAAAGTGGTAGTGTAGACAAGCCCACAGTCTCACTCATCTGTGCCCCATGTGATAAAGCAATAGCAAATATTTGCACTGTTAACTTCTATAACTGTGCGACTCGTCAAACAGGAAAGAGGCTTTCTCCAGTGCAAATCGAAGATGTTAGGTCCTGCTGAACGAGACGGCCTTTGAAGGCAAATGAGCCATTGTTGAGACATCAAACAAAAGATTTTGTTGAGTGTGTTCCTCACCCCCTCAAGAAAGGGGAGGCCTGTGCATGAACTCATCCCATCACCTTGGCCTCTGGGGAGAAAGGGGCTAAAAATTCCTGACAAGGAGAACCTTGATTCTTTGTGGCTGCTTGGACTCAAAAGGTGTAACAAGAGGCCTGGACCTGACATGTTGACCCACAGTCTTCTTGTCTTTGGACTTAGCATAACCCGCAGCCATCTTGTAGGCTCAGCCACCATAAGTTGGAAACAAGAACTATACAGTCAGGAGAATTCGGCCTTGACGTAGGCAGACAGATAGAAAAGTATTAGCTGCAGCATTACTAACCGAGACAGATCTATATTCAGAGTCATGAGAATGGGAGAGAATGCACAAGCTAACCTTGAGTTCCTGCTGCCTCTTCCTGATCATAAAAGGTAGGAGGTTTTGCTGTTGCAAGTGTATCCCGCTAAGGAAGCTGTAGCGGGTGCTCACCCGCTCCTGCTCTGCGGGGTTTAAAGCAGCCCAGGAGAGGGCGGGGGTTGAGAGAGAAAACCCTAGGGGGATTGCGGAAACAGCTGCAGCTGGGCCACGCTCCAATCAGGCCCCAGCTGGCCTGTATAAAGAGGCCAGGGGCTCAGAGTCTCTCTCTAGCTGTAGAGAGAGAAGGGCCTGGCTGCAGGGAGCTAGAGACAGGGTACCTGAGTGGAGCAGGGCTGGGGAAAGGCTGAGGAGCCAGGGAGCTCCAGCCTGGAAAGCCCCAGGCTGTGGCCTAGCAGAAGGCCAAGGGGTACTGGGGGTTGCAGAGGGCAGCCCAGGGGTAGGCAAAGACAGCAGGTTCAAACCCAACCTTGCCAGTGAGGAGTAGGCTGATACTGCAGTCTGCCCCAGGGCGCGGGGGCTAGACAATGACTGGCAGTAGCCTATACTGAGGCGAGGTGGGGATAGTGGGTGGGGGTTCCCTGTGCAGGGGAGACCCTAAGACTGGGGGGTTACTGCCAGGGGGCGGCGCCCCAGATAACAGGGCACTGGGTCTGGGAGGGACACAGGGGCCGAGCGGTAAGGCGGATCACCAGCCTGCAGGGGGCGCTCCAGGATGCTGGAAGAGCTAATTCCCTGAGACGACCAGCAGGAGGCACCACAGGGGTGAGTCCCGCACGCTAACAAGCATAAAGATAAGTGACCTTTTTACTAACTTTGAAAAATACAAAAGCTAATGGGCAGAGGGTCTTAGGCATGTGAACCCCCCGGGTAGTGAAAATGATTGGTTAGCGATGTTTTAAGTAAAATAATTGGTTAAGGCATAGATAAGAGAGAGTCTCGTTTTAACTTTATAATGAGGGCCAGAAAACAAGCTTGTTGGAGCTTACCTCTGGGAGACAGCTGAAGACCAAAGCTGCTGGAACTTTATAACCCCTGCACGACCAGACTGTGCAGAAGCCGGAGCCCAGATGACACGACCCTGACTGGCCATCGGGAGACATCCATCTTATTGGGAGTGGTGAGCAGAAGATGCTTGGTGTGTGTATTCCATTATTTGTTGCTAATTTATAGATTCATAGATTCTAGGACTGGAAGGGATCTCGAGAGGTCATCGAGTCCAGTCCCCTGCCCGCATGGCAGGACCAAATACTGTCTAATTGTTAATACTTATATGTGTTAAGGGATATTCACTGGGAAAAGGCCTCACAGACCCATGGAGCTCTGAGTCCACTGGGAGTGGGTATTAGCCCTGAGCCCACAGAGGGGTAAAGTCGGGTCCCTTCTGTCCTGAGTACCCACGAGGGAGGGTAGAGATGGAGTCTAAATGGTGCGGGTAACAAAGGGGCAAGAATCATTAAGCATGAGCAAAAGACCCCTGGTTGTTTTGCTTGCATTTGCCCTAAAGGACATATTGAGTTTGCTTGACAGTCCCAACCCCTGCATTGTCTTCCACTCCTCCCTGGGCCAGACTCCCCTCTGTCCTGCCTCTTGGCAACCATTCACACCTGTGCAAAGGGAGTGCATTGGGGTGACTGGCTAGGGAAGCGGGTGAATCAGGTGCTAGGATTCAAAGGGAAATGTCAGGTCACCAGGAGACTAATTCTGAGCTGGGGCGAGCGGAGGCACGTCTATGGCAATGAATGGAGGGGCAGGGCACTGCTTACCCCTGGCCTCAGTGGGGCCCTTTCTCTTTACAAACCCGAGCTGGCCAGGCCTGGCTGTTATGTCTGAAAGTGCAGGCTGCCAATAGCCCTGGTTTGGGGCTTGGGCCATCTGGGTTTCTAATGCCCAGCCTGGTAACTGCTGGCCCAGCCAACATCCAGGGACCACTGGCAGCTATTCTAACCCTGGCCTTGAGGGCCGGCCTCCCCACTCCTCCTGCTGCTACCTGCTGAGACGCCAGCTGCCCTGTTGTGCTCCCCGTCCCGCAGCCCCAGGGTCTCCGATGTGATAAAGCTCCAATGTTACGGGTAGAAGCACCAGCCACAAACGGAGCCTTAGAGATGCTGGGGGACATCGATAACTAGAGGGAAAAGCTGTAGCAGGGGCCTCAGGCTGGGGCATGTGGTTGCAGATTGCACCGTGGAGAATCATCCTGTCCGTGGGGCTGCGATCCCAATCCCCAGCTGTTTGTTACGCAGAGGAAACGCTAGCGCGACGTCCTAGGGCGTGCCCAGCTGCCACCTGCTGGGGCCCTGCCCCGCCTGGAGAAATGAAACTCGGAGCAGAGTCAGGCGCATTTACCTTCTCCTAATTCTGAGCATCAGTTCCAGCTCTCAGCAGAGCAGGAGAGCTCCTCCGGCTGTTACCAGAGTTATTTAGCCAGTAGTGTGTGAGGAGAATCCGTATTTATGCTACAGTGAACCACTTTCCCCAGCACTCTTAAAAACGGTGTGTAGCTTTTCTTCTTGGTGTACACAGAGGGAAAGGCTTGCCATGGGTTGCTGAGGGTTGTGAAAATAATCAGCAACTGATATGACGGGATAGGAAGCACAGATGCCATGGCAATAGAAATATTAGGGAAAGGAGGATGCAAACCAATTTTGGGGAGTTTTGTGCCCACAGTAACAGCCTAAGGTATATGTGCTCCTTATTTCTGGATCCATCCAGGCTGCTGACTGTATCCCTAGATGGATGGAGTGGTAATTTATTCTGTATTTGTGCTGATTTATCTTTGACTCACACTCACTGGTTAATAAATTTGGCTGATTGTGATTCTTTGTCTTATTGATAAGAGAACCAAACCCTCAGGTAACAATTGGCACCCCCGATGAGCGTCAATAATCAGAGTTCTATCAAAGCCGTTTTGAACACAGGGTCCCTACTGGGTTATGGTAACAGGACAGTTGCAGCACAGTGGTTGGACTTTGGTAGACAATGGGTCCCAGCACTTTTTTTGCTTCTTTTGAAGTTAGGTGGGTCAGTTTCAACAATGGAGGCTTTTGACTTTGCCAGGATCCATAACAGGCACTTACCATACACCACCAGGCTTTTTTTCTCTCCTTTGTAATAAACACCGGATTCTGCAACGCAACTTGGCAACTTGGTTCTTTAAAACACTAACCTGTTTTTTAAAAAATTCTCCTGTTTCCTCCTGAACTTGGTATGAACTCATAATATGTAGCTGAAGGGTTAAAATCCATGTGCATGTTATATAACAACCTGGTATATATGGATTGTGCCAGCTCTTTTTCAGACCCGAAGTCCAGAGTTTGGTCTGGAGACCAGAGGCCTAACTAATAGTGATCAGCTAAGAGAAAGCTGGGGTAAACAAAATAACATTGCCTTTACTAAGATCTGCTTGGTCAGTAGAAATGCCAGATGTTGAAGCAATAACTGAATAATTATGTTTCATCCAATGTTTCAAATTGAACAAAGGATCCCTGTTCCTATTGTGTTTCTCCTGAAGGGAAAACAGTCTTCCCACAGATCCAACCTTGAGTTTATGAAATATTGGCACATGTCACTATAATGATATGGCACCCTTCCACCTCCCTTCCAAGGGACCAATGCCCTGCCTTAAGACATAAAGGAGACAATCTCTATTTTCATATGCTTTCACTGTTTCTTTGCTTTATCCCCTAGACATGTACCTGTCGGACAATCAAAGGAGTTACTCCATTCCTATGGACCCCAAATCAGAATTCAACATATATATTTTATACTAATAACATTTTATCAAAGTATTAATCAAATGTTAATTTGCTAACTTGAGACCATGGGCGGAGACATTGTGTAACCTTTTAACCATTGGCTATTGTGCTATCTTGTCTTGCTGCAAAACCTATCCCGGGGTGTGGAACTGCCTACCCCGTCACTTTCCCCCGCCCATGGAAAATCTATATATTTCATTGTAATCAATTAATTGACAGTGTCTCTGAGCCTAATAAGCCAGGTGACACTCCGCCAGCGCTGTGTGTAATAAACCCCTATGCTTTGACCTCTACACGGTGTGGATTTATGTCCTTCAGTAGCAAAAAAAGCTAACCCAGGCAAAATGCCAGAGCTATAAAAACCATGCACATGTAGTCTGACAATAAGATGACCTTGGAATCTTATGTAAAGAAAATATATTTTAGCCCAATGCTGGATAAAACCGAGAATAGGATTAGTAATAATTCTCATCTACTGGTAAAAAGCGCCAGTGTAACTCCCTTCCTGCTGCTCTGGTAAAGCAACTCATCTGTCCTGGTCTTGACAGTGTGAAAGTACAATGAATTACATTGTAAAAATAGAATGGATTAAAGAAATGCTGTATGTACCTTTAAGCAGAAATAAGGAATGTTGAAATACATGTGTTAGGAAAAGGAACATTAATGAGCCCACTTAAGCTAATGATGAAACATTAACAGAAGATCGGTAATAGTAAGGAAATAAGATATGCATGTCTAGCCCAGGTAAACTTATCAGATTCTGCTTCCTTTGTTACCTTGTTAAGTTTGCACCCTTGTATCGGTATAAATAAGATAGTTTGTGTCTTGCATGGTGCTCACATTATCTGAGTGTTATTAGCAGAGTGCTGTGCTAATAAAACAGTGGTCTGACAAACTGTGAGTCCTGAGTTTAACTTTGACAACAGCTTCCCTTTAGAATTAAGCTAAAGCTCACTTCAGTGAGTGCAAGGGGTTATGGGATACAGGGCTATATAACTGCTATTATATTACTAGTATGTGCTTAATACATACTGAGATGTTTGGTGTGGATAATACGTACTGGTAAAGAGATATATATAAGCGAGCACAGCCTATATTAGTCAACATGCCTCTGTTAAAGAGGAGACTATTAATTCAAATCAAGTTAATCCAAAATGTAAGTAAAAATCTTTTTAAAGAGATGCAAATATATTTGTGTAATTATGCAAGCTTTAAAGACCTAAATAATCACTCCTTATTTATAAAACCCTATTTAAAATGATGTAAGTGGAATATACATTTTAAATTAATTGGCTTTCAAAAGATTCCACTAAGAATCTATTTCCATTAGTAATTAAAGAGGAGGATTTTTTAATATTAAACATGTAATTGTACGTGTAAGATGAGGTAACGTTGTTAACACAGGTTTCAGGGTAGCAGCCGTGTTAGCAGGGCCGGCACCAGGCACCAGGCACCCAAGCACATGCTTGGGGCGGCACCTGGTAAGGGGCGGCGGGGGGAGCGCGGCGCAGCATTCCGCGGGGAAGGGGGGGCGCTCCGGCAGCGCGGCAGTCGGCGGGGGGCGGACTCTGGCGGCGTGGGGGGGTGGTCCGGCAGCTCTCGGCGGGGGCAGGGGCGGGCTCCAGCGGCGCTGTGCAGCGCAGCGGCGGGCTCGGCGCTTGGGGGGGGGTTCTGGCGGCGCTCGGCAAGGGGGGGCGGGCTCCGGCATGCGGCGCTCGTCGGGGGGGGTGGCGCGGGCGCGGCGCTGGAGGGGGGTTCCGGCGGCGCTCAGCAGGGGGTGGGGGCGGCCTCCGGCGCTTGGCGGGGGAGTGGCGCTGGGGGTGGCGGAGCTCTGGGGGGGGTCTGGCGGCGCTCGGCTGGGGGGCTCGGGAGGCGGCGCTCGGCTGGGGGGCTTGGGGGGTGGAGCTTTTTTTTGCTGCTTGGGGCAGCAAAAAAGCTAGAGCGGGCCCTGCGTGTTAGTCTGTATCCTCAAAAAGAACAGGAGTACTTGTGGCACCTTAGAGACTAACACATTTATTAGAGCATAAGCTTTTGTGGGCTACAGCCCACTTCATCGGATGCATATAGAGTGAAACATATATTGAGGAGATATATATACACACACATACAGAGAGCATGAACAGGTGGGAGTTGTCTTACCAACTCTGAGAGGCGAATTAAGTAAGAGAAAAAAAACTTTTGAAGTGATAATCAAGATAGCCCAGTACAGACAGTTTGATAAGAAGTGTGAGAATACTTACAAGGGGAGATAGATTCAATGTTTGTAATGGCTCTGCCATTCCCAGTCCTTATTCAATCCTGAGTTGATTGTATCTAGTTTGCATATCAATTCCAGCTCAGCAGTCTCTCGTTGGAGTCTGTTTTTGAAGTTTTTCTGTTTTAAGATAGCCACCCGCAGGTCTGTCACTGAATGGCCAGACAGGTTAAAGTGTTCTCCCACTGATTTTTGAGTATTATGATTCCTGATGTCAGATTTGTATCCATTAATTCTTTTGCGTAGAGACTGTCCGGTTTGGCCAATGTACATGGCAGAGGGGCATTGCTGGCACATGATGGCATATATCACATTGGTAGATGTGCACGTGAACGAGCCCCTGATGGTATGGCTGATGTGATTAGGTCCTATGATGATGTCACTTGAATAGATATGTGGGCAGAGTTGGCATCGGGCTTTGTTACAAGGATAGGTTCCTGGGTCAGTGTTTTTGTTCAGTGATGTGTGGTTGCTGGTGAGTATTTGCTTTAGGTTGGGGGGCTGTCTGTAAGCGAGGACAGGTCTGTCTCCCAAGATCTGTGAGAGTAAGGGTATGTCTACACTACGGGATTAATCCGAATTTATATAATTCGAATTTGAAAAACAGGTTGTATAAAGTCGAAATGTATGCGGCCACACTAAGCACATTAATTCGGTGGTGTGCGTCCAAGTACCGGGGCTAGCGTCGATTTCTGCAGCGTTGCACTGTGGGTAGCTATCCCATAGCTATCCCATAGTTCCCGCAGTCTCCCGCGCCCATTGGAATTCTGGGTTAAGATCCCAGTGCCTGATGGACAAAAAACATCGTCGCAGGTGGTTCTGGGTACAGCCTCACCTCCTCCCTCCCTCCCTCCCTGCATGAAAGCAACGGACGGCAGACAACCATTTCGCGCCTTTTTTCCTGGGTGGGTGAACACTGCAGACTCCATACCACGGCAAGCATGGAGCCCGCTCAGCTCAAGACAGCACTCATGAATATTGTAAACACCTCGCGCGTTCTTGTGCAGTTTATGCTGAGCCAGGACCAGAAAAATGAGGCGAGGAGGCGGCGGCAGCGCAGCGACAAGCATGATGAGGACATGGACATGGACACAGAATTCTCTCAAACCGGGAGCCCCGGTGCTTTGGAGATCATGTTGTTAATGGGACAGGTTCTATCCGTGGAATGCCGATTCTGGGCAAGGGAAACAAGCACAGACTGGTGGGACCGCATAGTGTTGCAGGTGTGGGATGATTCCCAGTGGCTGCAGAACTTTCGCATGCGTAAGGGCACTTTCATGGAACTTTGTGACTTGCAGTCCCCTGCCCTGAAATGCCAGAATACCAAGATGAGAGCAGCCCTCACAGTTGAGAAGCGAGTGGCGATAGCCCTGTGGAAGCTTGCAACGCCGGACAGCTACCGGTCAGTCGGGAATCAATTTGGAGTGGGCAAATCTACAGTGGGGGCTGCTGTGATGCAAGTAGCCAAAGCAATCACTCAGGTGCTGCTACGAAAGGTAGTGACTCTGGGAAATGTGCAGGTCATAGTGGATGGCTTTGCTGCAATGGGATTCCCTAACTGTGGTGGGGCGATAGACGGAACCCATATCCCTATCTTGGCACCGGAGCACCAAGCCACCGAGTACATAAACCGCAAGGGGTACTTTTCAATGGTGCTGCAAGCACTTGTGGATCACAAGGGACGTTTCACCAACATCAACCCAGGCTGGGCGGGAAGGGTTCATGACGCTCACGTCTTCAGGAACACTACTCTGTTTAAAGGGCTGCAGCAAGGGACTTACTTTCCGGACCAGAAAATAACCGTTGGGGATGTTGAAATGCCAATAGTTATTCTTGGGGACCCAGCCTACCCCTTAATGCCATGGCTCATGAAGCCGTACACAGGCAGCCTGGACAGGAGTCAGGAGCTGTTTAACTACAGACTAAGCAAGTGCAGAATGGTGGTAGAATGTGCATTTGGCCGTTTAAAAGGTCGCTGGCGATCATTATTGACTCGCTCTGACCTCAGCCAAAGAAATCTCCCAATTGTTATTTCTGCTTGCTGCGTGCTCCACAATCTCTGTGAAAGCAAGGGGGAGACCTTTATGGCGGGGTGGGAGGCTGAGGCAAATCGCCTGGCTGCTGATTACGCGCAGCCAGACACCAGGGCGATTAGAAGAGCACACCAGGAAGCGCTGTGCATCAGAAAAGCTTTAAAAACCAGTTTCATGGCTGGCCAGGCTACAGTGTGAAATATCTGTTTGTTTCTCCTTCATGAAAACCTGCCCCCTTTATTGACTGATTTTCTGTAATGAACCCACCCTCCCCCTTCCCCCAGCTTTCTTTCAAACCAAATAAAGTCACTATCATTTAAAAATCATTCTTTATTAATAGATTAGAAAAAGAGGGAGGGAACTCGGGTGGTATTTGGGAGGAGGATTGCTGGGAAGGAAAAAGCCACTAAGAAAAGGTTAAAAAAATGACAGCCTTTTGCTTGGGCTGTCTACTGGGGTGGAATGGGAAGGTGTACAGAGCCTCCCCCCCCCCCATGTTCTTACACGTCTGGGTGAGGAGGATACAGAACATGGGGAGAAGGGAGGGGGGAACAGGGGCTGAAGCGGCAGTCTGTTTTCCTGCAGCCGTTCCTGAAGCTCCACCAGATGCTGGAGCATGTCTGTTTGCTCACGCAGCAGCCCCAGTGTTGCATCCTGCCTCCTCTGATCTTCCTGCCGCCACCTCTCATCTCGAGCGTCTCTCCTCTCCTCACTTTGNGGGTGGTATTTGGGAGGAGGATTGCTGGGAAGGAAAAAGCCACTAAGAAAAGGTTAAAAAAATGACAGCCTTTTGCTTGGGCTGTCTACTGGGGTGGAATGGGAAGGTGTACAGAGCCTCCCCCCCCCCCCATGTTCTTACACGTCTGGGTGAGGAGGATACAGAACATGGGGAGAAGGGAGGGGGGAACAGGGGCTGAAGCGGCAGTCTGTTTTCCTGCAGCCGTTCCTGAAGCTCCACCAGATGCTGGAGCATGTCTGTTTGCTCACGCAGCAGCCCCAGTGTTGCATCCTGCCTCCTCTGATCTTCCTGCCGCCACCTCTCATCTCGAGCGTCTCTCCTCTCCTCACGTTGGTCCCTCTTCTCCTCACGTTGGTCCCTCCTGTCCTCACGTTCACTGGCTTCTTTCCTATACTTTGAAACTGTTTCCTTCCACTCATTCAGATGAGCTCTGTCACTGCGGCTGGATTCCATAATTTCAGAAAACATCTCGTCTCGCGTTCTCTTCTTACGACGCCTTATCTGTGATAACCTTCGGGATGGAGGAGGGAGGCTTGAGGAATTTGCAACTGCTGTAGGGAGGGGGGGAAAAAAAAGAGAGAATTGTTTAAAAAGATACATTTTGCAGAACAACGCTTATACTCTTTCACAGTGACCAACACTATTCACATTACATAGCACATGTGATTTCTGTGCAAGGTCGCATTTTGCCTCTTAATGCTGAGTGCCTGTGGCTTTGCTGCTAGAGATCACAGGTCTGGGCAACAGAATTCGGCTTGCATGCGGCCATGGTAAGCCATTGTCTTACAGCTTCTGCGCCCTCCTTTCCCACATACCAAGCATAGCCTGTAGAGTGCTGCGGTTTTTCTGTTAACGTACAGCAGCAGCAGAAAACAAACTAACCCCCCCCCCCGCCATGAATTCTCTGGGATGATCGCTGTACCCCTCCCCCCCACCGCGTGGCTGGTATCAGGGAAGATCCCTGCTAGCCAAACGCGAAAAGCTCAGGGCCAATTTCCCATCTGCGCTTGGCTAACTGCAGGGAAGGATTTATTTTCCGCCACAGGCAAACAGCCCAGTAGGAACGGCCACCTCTGTCCCCTTAATTAAGTTCCTGTATTTCAACCAGGTTACCAGGAGTGATATCACTCTCCTGAGGATTACACAACAAGATAAAGAACGGATGTTGCTTGAATGCCAGCAAACACCGGGACCATACGCTGCCAGGCTTTGTCAGGCAATGATACCAGATTACTTGCTGCAAGCATGGCGTGGTCAAGTGTCCTACCATGGAGGACGGAATAAGGATGCACTGCCCAGAAATCTTGTGGCAAGCCTTTTGGAGTACCTCCAGGAGAGCTTCATGGAGATGTCCCTGGAGGATTTCCGCTCCATCCCCAGACACATTAACAGACTTTTCCAGTAGCTGAACTGACCGCGAATGCATCCCAAGTCCTCAGGGCAAAGTAATCATTAAAAAACGTTTGCTTTTAAAACAAGTTTTATATTTTAAAAGGTAAACTCACCTGAGGTCCCTTCCATGGGGTCAGAGTCTTGGGTACTGGCTTTAGAGGGTTGGGAGGGTACTTCAGTCAGGGTGAGAAAAAGATCCTGGCTGTTGGGGAGAACGGAGTGCTGTGTGCTCTCTGCAAGCTCCTCCTCCTCCTCCTCTCCCCCATCGGCAGAATCCTCAGGTGTCGCTGATGAGACTATCCCCGACCCGGAATCCACGATCACAGGTGGGGTAGTGGTGGCAGCCCCCCCTAGAATTGCATGCAGCTCGGCGTAGAAGCGGCATGTCCGCGGCTCTGACCCAGAGCGACCGTTTGCCTCCTTTGTTTTTTGATAGGCTTGTCTGAGCTTCTTGACTTTCACGCGGCACTGATCTGAGTCCCTATTGTGGCCTCTCTCCATCATGCCCTTGGAGATTTTTTCAAAAGTTTTGGCATTTCGTCTTTTAGAACGAAGTTCTGCAAGCACTGAATCCTCTCCCCATACAGCGATCAGATCTAGTACCTCCCTCACGGTCCATGGTTACCTGTGCTGATGAACTATCTGTGGTCACCTGTGCTCTCCACGCTGGGCAAACAGGAAATGAAATTCAAATGTTCGCGGGGCTTTTCCTGTCTACCTGGCCAGTGCATCAGAGTTTAGATTGCTGTCCAGAGCGGTCACAATGATGCACTGTGGGATAGCTCCCGGAGGCCAATACCATCGAATTGCGGCAACACTATCCTTAATTAGAAATGTTAAAATCGATTTTGGCGCTACTCCGCTCGTCGGGGTGGAGTACAGAAATTGATTTAAAGGGCCCTTTACATCAAAATAAATAGCGTCGTTGTGTGGACGGTTGCAGGGTAAATTCGAATTAAAGCTGATAAATCCGAATTAAAGTCGTAGTGTAGACCAGGCCTAAAGGATCATCTTTCAGGATAGGTTGTAGATCTCTGATGATGTGCTGGAGAGGTTTTAGTTGGGGGCTGAAGGTGACAGCTAGTGGTGTTCTGTTATTTTCTTTGTTGGCTCTGTCTTGTAGGAGGTGACTTCTGGGCACTCGTTAACACAAGTTTTATTCAAGTAATTCATTCAAATTGCTGCTATGACTTTACATTGTGATTCTAGTGTGAACTTTCCTTTCAAGTCTCAAAGCTGACACTCTCTGGGCAGCAGCCAACCCTCCCTGTCAGTCTTTGCTAAATTCTTTTAGTTTATGTTTCAGCAATGGATAGTTAAAAACAACGCGGAGTCCTTGTGGCACCTTAGAGACTAACACACTGATTTGGGCATTAGCTTTCATGGGATATAACCCACTTCTTCAGATGCAGGATGATGAAGTAGATTGTATCCCACGAAAGCTTATGCCCAAATCAATGCGTTAGTCTCTAAGGTGCTACAAGGACTCCCTGTTTTTGCTGATGCAGACGACCCCTCTGCAACCTGTCACAATGGATCTTCAGTGCTCAAGAGAAACTCACATAACTAACGTCCCTTGGCTTTGTTCTTTGGGGGCCTCAATGATTCTCCAGAGTTCTGTGTCTCTTTGAATAAGGCTAAGCCTAATGTAAATGTTAAAGGTGCATTAGTAAATGAGAACAGGGACAAGCCCAGTAAATTTAAATGTTATCTACTCAGATATTCAAAAAAGTTACAGGAACTTGTAATTAGAACAGTTTTTTAAATATAGATATTTTCCAACCCTTTTCTTTCCTTTTCTTTTTTCTTTCTGTATTTCTAATAAAAACTTAAATAATTTCAATGCTGTTTGTCATAGTACCAGGCGAGCTAATGGTTTAAAATTGCTTAATGACAAACAGTATAGGCTCATGTTAACTCAGTGATTCCATTTACATTCATACAATATTTCTGGAGTTCTACTTAGTACCCGGGAAACAGGCAATTGTTTCAAAAGTATAAGAAATCCGACTGTAAATACCCGTTAATCACTTGGTATAATGAAAGCACAGGTGCCGACTCCATAGGTGCTCAAACTCTCAGGGGATAAAATAGTGGGTGCTCAGCACCCAGGAGCCAGAGCGTGTGGAATGTGATGAGTTCTGTGCTGCTAATGATGTCTGTCCTTGGGGCGGGGAGTTGGTTACACACAGAGGCAGGTGATTAAGATAACAAAAGGCTTGTCATTAAATTAAATTAAGGATCATTAGATGATCCTGAAAGCAACAAAGGGTAGGAATAAATGGTCCATTTTCAGAATGGAGAGAAGTAAATAGCAGTGTCCCCAGAGGCTTGTACTAAGGGCCAGGGCTGTTCATCATATTCATAGTATCAGGGGGTAGCCGTGTATTCATGTGAGTATTCAACATATTCATAAATGATCTGCAAAAAGGGGTAAACAGTGAGGTGGCAAAGTTTGCAGATGACACACAATTACTCAAGATAGTTAAGTCCAAAACAGACTGAAAAGAGTTACAAAGGGACCTCACAAAACTGGGTGACTGGGCAACAAAATGGCAGAGGAAATTCAATGTTCAATGCAAAGTACATGGCAAAATATTATGCCAACTAAACATATAAAATGATGGTCCCTAAATTAGCTGTTACCCATCAAGAAAGAGATCTTGGAGTCCTTTGCAGCACTCTGGTAGCACTCTGAACTATACTTCCAGAGTGCTGCAAATTTATAAATCCTTCTCACTGTGCCTGTATCATCCTGAACTCCTTCAGCTTCAGAAGGCATATAAATTATCTCCAGTCATCAATGGGACAGACACAACTGACTATCATAGCTGTCCTTCACGTGCATCAAGACCATACCAGGGAACTAGACGTAAATAAGATACCTGACAGTTTCATCCAGAAACTGCAGTGAGACAATGCCTTTAAACCGGGATGTTAGTGAAGACAGATTGTAGGTGATTGCAATGATTTTAATATAGTGCAATTCAAGATAATGCAATTGTCATTCATAACAATGTAATCATTATTAAAATAGTAAAACATACCAATGTTAGGCACATTCAGTAACTAGAATATGAAAGATGTATAAATGTGCTGAAAATAGCCTCCCTCTTCACACCCCCCGCCCCCCCTTCCCCAACACACACACCTCTTAAAAAGCACCCACCAGCAAAAACAAAAGTCAGCGCCTATGAATGCAAGTGTTGAACAGTGTGTTAAAGGGAAACTGTAAGTTGACAGAAGGTGTGACTTGATTGTTCTATTATTGAAATTTCAAAGGAAGCACAGAAGGAAGTGGTTAAAAGCAATTTTAAGAGTAACTTCTCTGGAACACGTCTCTACCAGCACTGGAACGAGGCTGTCAAACATGCTGATAAGATCCCAGTGCAGCTTTTGTCCCACATGAAATTAACACTTTTCCTTCTTTCTTTTCTGCTTGGTTGATATTTAAAAAGAAACATATAAAATGAGTGTTAATGGACAAAAGGGCAAATGCACAAAACCCCCCAGGAGGCCTACTTCTCTAATTTAAAAAGAAAAATGCCCTCTTTATTCAATTCCATAGCTGATTTTCTTTGTTGTGGCTTGGACTGGAGCTCAGGCTTTCAATCCCACTCCCCTTCCTGGGCTTCAGAGCCTGAGCCCAGACATCTACACAGCAGTTTTTAGCTCCATAGAGCAAGCCTGGGTCGGTAGACCTGGGCTCTGAGACACGCTGCCGCAGGTTTAAAATGCAGTGTAGACCTATCCAATGACTCTATCCTCCGGTCAGTCTGTATCTGTAGAAACTTTTCAAGGAATCTTGGCCCTTCTGCTCTCTCTAGTCTAAACCACTTCTGGCATCAATAGGGACAATGCGAACGTTACAAGTTTTTACACTGACCTGTGTACCACACTCTCCGAACGTCTTGGCTCTGATTGCACTACTACACCATGCCGATCTGACATGCCACCCAACCAAGGCGTGTTTCCTAAGACAGACAGATTCCTCCTTAGGGACTACTCCATCCAAAGCTGTACGGTCACCAGCCCAGCCGAAGGTGGATTTACTGTTACCTTCCAGTCGTATCCACGTTACCATTGTTTTTGGCCTTACCAGGTATCCCAGAGGTTTCATCCCCGACTACGCTTCTGTCACTGCTCCCTTGTGCCATGTTCTAAAGAAAGCCGTTCCTGGGCATTGGACAGAGGAGCACACACAGGCAGTGATGACTCTCAAACAGGCGGTGGACTTGCTATTTACCCTGGCCACATGTGACCCCCTCACACCCTTCCACTTGCAGGTGGCTGCCAGTGGAGAGGTAGCATCAGTGCTTTTAGCTCAGCAGGTGCATGGTAAACAAAGGCCTATTGCTTTAGCTTCCAATCTACCTTTGCCCGTGGAGCTTAACTTCCCCTGTGCAAAGGCAATTTGCCATATTCTGAGCAATCAAATATTTCACCCTGTTTAATAGGCCTCTCTCCTAGAATCTTACACATGTCACACACCTACCAATTTCCTCCTTTCTCACTGACCTCTGAAAGTGGGAGTGATATAAATTGTCTTAAGTTGATTGGGTTAATACAATTAAGTTGGTAAATAGAATTAATGGAAAATTCTCATTAAGTCTTTAAATGACAAGGCAACAAATAATCTGCCGAACTGATTGCGTACTTTTTTTGTTAACTTTTTCAGTATGCATTATTTTCATAAATTGAAGTTCTTAAAGATGAATATAGAAAATAAAACATTCAGTGTAAGGTTTCCTAAATGTTATGGTTTGTGTCACATGACTATTTTTATTTCTATTTTTTTTTTTGGTGTTTTATTTTTCTTTCATTTATTTTTTGGTTGCCACAACAGAATTAATTTTGCACACAAAATTTTAGTGGTACCACATTACTGTCAATATTATCATTGGGTCAGGACCATTATCAATTTGTTCTGAACTTTAACTTATTAGATGTTTTGCTTGTTTCCCCTCCTGTCCCTCCAAAGAATTTCTGAAGTTACAAATGAAGTGAGTTGTAAGTTTTTTAGCTTGGTTGATATTTAAAAAGAAACATAGAAAATGAGTGTTAATGGACAAAAGGGCAAATGCACAAAAAACCCCAAAAGGCCTACTTCTCTCATTTAAAAAGAAAAATGCCCTCTTTATTCAATTCCATAGCTGATTTTTTTTGCCAGATAGGAACCTCAAGAGGGGGATAATTGACACTTCTTGTGCCTTGGATCACCAGGGGTTCGTTATAGCCAGGGTGTTCTGAATTATAAAATGTAGAGTTAAACTTTTTAGATATTAACAAAGCTTAATGTCTTACTGTTTCTGTAGCTAGAATAAAACTGAAACTGTTGCAGTTATATTAGGGTTACCATACATCCGGTCTTTCCCAGACATGTCCAGCTTTTCGGCAATCAACCCCCCGTCCGGGGGGAATTGCCAAAAAGCCGAACATGTCCGGGAAAAATACCGGCCGGGCACTTCCTCTCCCGCGGCTGCTCTGCTCCTCCCCTGACTCAGACTTCGGCTCTGTTTAAGAGTCAAGCTGCCTGAGCCAGCACTACCGGCTTCAGGCAGCCCCAGTGTCTCCGGACCCCAGCCGCCGGCCGGGCACTTCTCCTCCCCGGCTCCAGCTGCTCTGCTCTGGTGGCTGAGGGTCCGGAGGCATGGGGCTGCCCGAAGCCGGAGCGCTCGGGCAGCTTGGCTCTTAAACAGAGCCGAAGAGTCAGGGGAGGAGCAGAGCAGCTGGAGCCCGGGAGGGGAAGTGCCCGGCCGGGGGCGCAGGGTCCGGAGGCCAGGGGGCTGCCCGAAACCCGAGCGCTACCGGCTTCACGGGTTTGCCGGGCAGCCTCCTATGCCCCCGGCTGGGCGCTTCCCCTCCCGGGCTCCAGCTGTGCTGGGGAAGCGCCGGCCGGGGGCGCAGGGTCTGGAGGCTGCCCGGCAAACCGTGAAGCCGGTAGCGCTCAGGCAGCCCTTTTCGCGTGGCTGGGAAGGAGGAGGGGGAGTTAGGGCTGGGACTTTGGGGAATGGGCGGAGTTGGGGCGGGGGGGTTGGGAAAGGGGCGGGGCCAGGGCCCCATGGAGTGTCCTCTTTTTTTATTTTTTAAATATGGTAACCCTAGTTATATGGCTGTAAGATGTTTAAGAATACGTTAACTTATTTTTTGTATGGCTATTTGCCCAGAATGGGGAAATATGAAAAAAAAAATTCCCTCTTTTGCTACTTACTTAGTACAAGTCATACATTTACACAAAGTATTACAATATTGTGCATGAGTGGTTAAGCTTGCATATGTGGAGAAAAACTTAAGCTCTGATGGCATTTTTACCCAAGTGTGTTGTCTCTTTCAAAAAGCAACAAATTGATAGTACTTTGGAACCATTTTTGCATTTGGTGGACATTTGTAATACCCAAAGGCAGAACAAAAAATAAACAAAAACAAGAAAAAAAATTGCAAAAAGGAACAAGGAAGAATAATTTTAAAAATGAAACAAAAGAAAAAAATTTCAAAACCAAAACAATTAAACAAATCATCAGAAATTTTGGTGGTGTGGCAGAGCTCTGACCTTGTCCCCATGGGTCCCGCACTTCCAGGAGGTTTATGCTAGCCTCAGAGGCTCACTGCGACCCTCCACGTAGCCCTTCTCTCTCTAGAGCCAGGGTACAGTCTACTGGGCCATTTTCATCATAAGCCAGCAAGGAGGTTGGTAGAGAACTCCCACAGTCTCTGTCGTCCCTACAGGCTTATTCAAGAACAGTTGAGTCTCCTGTCCTGACAGGGGCCTGTCTTCCCCTCCCAGGAGGTGTTTCTGTAGTGGTAGGTTGGGGGGAACCCGGGCCCGCCCTCTACTCTGGGTTCCGGCCCAGGGACCCTAATGGCAGCAGCTGTTGGCAGCCGACCTTTCACTGCCAGAGTTGCTACATTTCCCTGGGCCACTTCCCCACAGCTCCCCCGCTTCTTTCTCTTAACGCCTTCTTCACCTTACCTTAGGGCTCCCTTTCCAGTGGTTTCAGGGTGTCTTCATTACCCAGCCCTTCAGCCGCACTTCCTCTCCTCTGGCTCCCTTTGGCCTGACCAGAGTGAGCCCTTTTACAGTATGAGAGGCCTTAATTAATTACATTAGCTTAACAGCCTCACCTGACTCTTTGAGGCTAACTGGAGTCATGTGTCCACCCTAGCCTGGAGCAGCCCCTGCTCTGGTCACTCAGGGAACAGAAAACTGCGTATCCAGTGGCCAGTATATCTGCCTTCTACGACTCTGCCGTTCCCAACTGGCCTGGGTCTATCACAGTGGTTTGAGCGTGGGCGGTGGATAGCATAGGCTGGGGAAGGCCGTGCCTTAATTTTTAATATATGGAGATATCCCATCTCCTAGAACTGGAAGGGACCCTGAAGGGTCATTGAGTCCAGCCCCCTGCCTTCACTAGCAGGACCAAGTACTGATTTTGCCCCAGATCCCTAGATGGCCCCCTAAAGGATTGAACCCACAACCCTGGGTTTAGCAGCCCAATGCTCAAACCACTGAGCTATCCCGCCCCCTAAACAGCCTGGTGTGGCCCCACCCACGCTTCACCTTCAGGAGTGCCCGAGTTCCCGCTCTTTCCTGGCGCAGTCTGGGGCTGAGCTGGGACCAGGCAGCCTGCCGCCAGGACTCGGGGAGGCTGGGGCTGGTGCCCGCCTGGTGCTTCGGCCAGAGGTGCTGCAGTGGCGCTGCCCACCCAGTGCTCTGGGGCTGGGCGCTGGGCTCTTGCGGGGGAGGGGATGGAAGGGGCGGGCCTCAGGCTGAAGAGGAGAGGCTGGGGGCTAGCATCCCCCAACTGCCGGTTCACCCACCACCCATGGGTTTGAGATTTAATTTACAATGAATGCAGTAGCAACTTTGAATGACCCTGGTATTTTGTTAATAATAATGTTATATTAGTAAAAGTCCACTTTAGCAACTTCACTTTTAACAATTTAAGACTTGATTTTTACCAGTTTTGCTTTTTAAAGAAAATACTTTTTTCTAAATTAAAATTTTAAAAATTATTAATTATGAGCTTTCCACACTTATTTAAAAGGGTAACATATTTAAGGATTTTAAGACAAACTTTTGTTTTAAATCAACTTTGAGAACAGTTGCTAGTTTACCAAGATGGCAGCTTTTGAGTATGCATTAACCCTTTAAGCCCTACAAATGACGCTGCTAAAAATGTATTAATTTAGCTGGACTATATGGGCCAAAGGTGTTAACATAATTTATTTACTATTTCGCATTTTGTTGCCCAGTCACCCAGTTTTGTGAGGTCCCTTTGTAACTCTTTGCAGTCTGTTTTGGACTTAACTATCTTGAGTAATTGTGTGTCATCTGCAAACTTTGCCATCTCACTGTTTACCCCTTTTTGCAGATCATTTATGAATATGTTGAACAGCCCTGGCCCCTAGTACAAGCCTCTGGGGACACCGCTATTTACTTCTCTCCATTCTGAAAATGGACCATTTATTCCTACCCTTTGTTGCTTTCAGGATCATCAAATGATCCTTAATTTAATTTAATGACAAGCCTTTTGTTATCTTAATCACCTGCCTCTGTGTGTAACCAACTCCCCACCCCAAGGACAGACATCGTTAGCAGCACAGAACTCATCACATTCCACACGCTCTGGCTCCTGGGTGCTGAGCACCCACTATTTTTTCCCCTGGGTGCTTGAGCACCCATGGAGTCAGCACTTGTGCTTTCATTATACCAAGTGATTAACGGGTATTCACAGTCGGATTTCTTATACTTTTGAAACAATTGCCTGTTTCCCGGGTACTAAGTAGAACTCCAGAAATATTGTATGAATGTAAATGGAATCATTGAGTTAACATGAGCCTATACTGTTTGTCATTAAGCAATTTTAAACCGTTAGCTCCCCTGGTACTATGACAAACAGCATTGAAATTATTTAACTTTTTATTAGAAATACAGAAAGAAAAAAGAAAAGGAAAGAAAAGGGTTGGAAAATATCTATATTTAAAAAACTGTTCTAATTACAAGTTCCTGTAACTTTTTTGAATATCTGAGCAGATAACATTTAAATTTACTGGGCTTGTCCCTGTTCTCATTTACTAATGCACCTTTAACATTTACATTAGGCTTAGCCTTATTCAAAGAGACGCAGAACTCTGGAGAATCATTGAGGCTCCCAAAGAACAAAGCCAAGGGACGTTAGTTATGTGAGTTTCTCTTGAGTGCTAAAGAGCCATCGTGACAGGTTTCAGAGGGGTCACCCTGTTCGTCTGCATCAGCAAAAACAGGGAGTCCTTGTGGCACCTTAGAGACTAAGGAATTGATTTGGGCATAAGCTTTCGCAGGCTACAATCCACTTCATCATCCTGCATCTGAAGAAGTTGGTTATATCCCATGAAAGCTAATGCCCAAATCAATGTGTTAGTCTCTAAGGTGCCACGAGGACTCCGCGTTGTTTTTAAAGATCCATGGCTGAAACTTAAACTAAAAGAATTTAGCAAAGACTGACAGGGAGGGTTGGCTGCTGCCCAGAGAGTGTCTGTCAGCTTTGCAACTTGAAAGGAAAGTTCACACTAGAATCACAATGTAAAGTCATAGCAGCAATTTGAGTGAATTACTTGAATAATACTTGTGTTAACAACGTTACCTCATCTTACATGTACAATTACATGTTTAATATTAAAAAACCCTCCTCTTTAATTACTAATGCAAATAGATTCTTAGTGGAATCTTTTGAAAGCCAATTAATTTAAAATGTATATTAGACTTTTATAAATAGGGAGTATTTGTTTAGGTCTTTAAAGCTTGCATAATTACACAAATATATTTGCATCTCTTTAAAAAGATTTTTACTTACAGTTTGGATTAACTTGATTTGAATTAATAGTCTCCTCTTTAACAGAGGCATGTTGACTAATATAGGCTGTGCTCGCTTATATATATCACTTTACCAGTACGTATTACACTGCTTTACAGCCAAAATGCTTCTAAATACATGTAGTCAAACTTCACTAATTCTGGGTCACTGAGAACGAAAATGATGCTTAAAATTGTTGATTGGCTCTAGTTTTCAAGATATGCTATTGGGTCAGTATATACACGACCCTTGACTTGGGAATGATGGAGGATAAGTGAGTTATAAAGGGAAGGGATCTGAATTTAAACCAGAAATGACTAAAATACATCTTTGACTGGATCTATGAATAAATCTATGACTGGGTTTGGACAGTACTTGCTTTTTAGGCAAAACAAGGAATGATGCAATCTGAAGCTGGTATTGCGTCATACATGATATGAATTGCATCATGTTATTCCTAGAAGTCATGGATGATGCAATCATAACGAAGCTTACATCACTCTGCTGAGCAAATTGCCCTATATCAGCTCTAGAAATCATACAGTGTCGTGCTCTCTTATTTGTCAGTGTTTGATTTTGCAAAGGGACACATTTCTGTTTAGCCAAAGTGAGCAGAGATGCCTCGTACTTGTGTGAACAATGCAGATAACTTCTGCTATGTTTGTGGTGAAGTGACTTTTGCATCACAAAAGCGCAGTATAACCACTATGGTTAAGAAAGCCTATCACCTTTATTTTGGCTGCAAAATTGGAGATCAGGACAAGAGGTGGGCCCCACACTTATGCTGCAACACTTGTGCAACAAATCTTCGCCAGTGGTTGAACAGGAAAAGGAAATCTATGCCTTTTGCAGTGCCAATGATTTGGAGAGAGCCAACAGATCATACCAGCAATTGTTACTTCTGCATGGTGCCTCCAGTTGGGAAAGGTGTGTCAAAGAAGAAAAAGTGGACTGTGCATTATCCAAACATTCCATCAGCTATCCGCCCAGTACCCCACGGAGAAGGACTGCCGGTTCCTGATGCACCAGAATCATTCTCACTTGAGTCAGACGAGGAAGAGGAAGAGGATGAAACTTCTGGTCCTGAACCATCAATGTCACAGGACCCACATTTTCTCCCATCCTCCTCCTCTGAACCACACCTCATAACACAAGGTGAACTGAATGACCTTGTCAGGGATTTGGAACTACCCAAGAGTAAGGCAGAGCTGTTGGGCTCCAGACTACAGCAGTGGAATCTCCTGGCAGGTGATGTTAGGGTTTCCATGTTCCGTGACCGTCAAAAGGATTTTGTCCCATTCTTCTTCATGGAAGGTGATCTTGTAGCCTGCAACAACATCGATGGTGTGATGGCAGCCCTCAACATCGTTCACGATCCAGATGAGTGGAGACTGTTCATTGATTCATCAAAGACGAGTCTTAAAGCTGTTTTACTGCATAATGGCAATGTTTTGCCATCAATTCCAGTTGGTCATGCAGTCCATATGAAGGAAACCTATGACAACATGAAACAACTTTTGAGGTGCATAAACTATGACCAACATCAGTGGCAGCTTTGTGGCGATTTGAAGGTTGTTGCTCTCTTGCTTGGTCTGCAGACTGGATACACAAAGTACTGCTGTTTTCTCTGCGAATGGGATAGTCGTGCAAGAGATTCCCACTACATCAAGAAAGATTGGCCACTCCGACAGTCATTGGAGCCTGGGAGGAAAAGTGTTCAGCATCCACCACTTGTTGAATCAAGGAAGATTTTGTTACCACCCTGACACATCAAGCTGGGTCTGATGAAGAACTTTGTCAAGGCCATTGACAAAACACAAGCAGCTTTCAAGTACCTCCGTGGAAAATTTCCAAGGTTAAGTGAAGCTAAGATAAAGGAAGGTGTCTTTGTTGGTCCTCAGATTCGTGAACTTCTTCGAGATGATGCATTTGACCATGCACTACATGGCAAGGAAAAGACGGCATGGAAAGCCTTCCAGTTAATGGCAATAAATTTTCTCGGAAACAACAAGGCAGACAACTACAGGTTGTTGGTGGAAAACCTCCTCAAGGCATACAAAAGCCTTGGTTGCAACAAGTCACTAAAAATACATTTTTTGCACTCTCGTCTAGATTTTTTTCCACCGAACTACGGAGCAGTGAGCAACGAGCACGGCAAGCAATTTCACCAGGACATTGCAACAATGGAGAAACACTATCAGGGCAAATGGAGCTCATCAATGCTTACAGACTATTGCTGGATAGTGACAAGAGATGCTCCATTTAATGAATACAAGAGACAAGCCAAGAAGTGCCGAGTAGACACTGAATAGGACTAAACTATGTACATAATAGTTTTTTGCCTTTTGTTTCATAATAGATTTTATTTATATAACCCTTTTGCTGATTTTTAAAGTGTTACATAAACAGGACAGGTGAAATATTATCAGGTAAAGCAACCATAAACACATGAAAAGACCTAGGTTTACAATTTATGATTAAAACTCTACTATCTACACAATATACATAGCCATAAAATGTAAAAACTTAAATATCTTAGAAATAGTAGCCAATCAGTTGTTTTAATTGTCATATTTGAATTCAGCACATTAAAATACATAATAAATAGCACATTTTATCTCTGAAGCAGAAGACTTCTCAAAAATTGTAGACCAGTTTTATTAGTTCATACCAAGTTCAGGAGGAAACAGGAGAATTTTTTAAAAAACA
>NC_048298.1:2030394-2047739 GCF_013100865.1 Trachemys scripta elegans | reverse complement strand
AAGATTTGGGTGCCACTACAGGACCTTGGTTGCAACAATGATCTATATGGTCCCAGTTTATGTCAATAACGTCACAGCGGGACCCCAGTCAAAGTGCCCGTGGCAAGGGTACACCTGAAGTGGGGGGCAAAGGAGGGCCCCAAGGACATGGTGGTACACCTGTATTTGCCCACTGAGGTGTTGATGGGGGTGGACCTGGAGGACTGGCCAAGCAACTCCTAGGGTGCCCTGGTTGTGACCCATAGTTAGAGTCGGCGAGGGGCACTGAGCCCTGGCCTTGGGGAGGGTGCCTTGCCTGAGGTGCAGGACCCTAACCTGGTGGGGAGGCGACACCCAGGGACACGGCTCCTGGAGGCTGCGGCTTCAGACCCAGCCGGCAAGGAAGAGCAGGTGGCCATCCCTGTCCCAGCTGCTGAGTTCAGGCCGAGGTGCAGAAAGATCCCTCCTTGCGGAAGATAAGGGACCTGGCCGACCTCAGTGCGGTACAGACCATGGGACGAGGTGGCCGGAAAAGGTTCCTGTGGGAGAAGGGGTTCCTGTACTGAGAATGGGCTCCTCCAGGGAAAATGGTGTCGGGGGGATCATGAGGCAGCTGGTGGTACCCCAGAAGTATCGCCGCCAGCTGCTGTACCAGGCCCATGACATTCCCCTCTCAGGGCACCAGGGAACCTGGCGTACCCAGCAGAGGCTGCTACGGAGCTTTTACTGGCCTGGGGTCTTTGTTACTGTCCGACAGTACTGCGGATCCTGTGACCCCTGTCAGAGGGGGAGGAAGGCCTGGGACAAGGGGAAAATGGCTTTAGGACCCTTGCCCAGCATAGAGGAGCCTTTCCGGAGGGTGGCCAAGGTTAAAAGGGGGGGCTCTGAACCAAGAGAGCCCAAAGCACAGACCTCCAGACTGGAGCGCTGGGAGAAGACCCCAGCCCAGTTGTAACCTGGGGTATTGGGGTGGGAAAAGGGCACAGGCCGCATAAACCTTCCCCCATATGAACTACAAGTGCCATCGAGCACACCCAACCTAAGGGGAAGCGTGAAACTGGAAGGGCCTGGTGTAATTCTCACCAAGGAAAGGGAGGGATGCTGGGGCATCCACGGGAATGGGGCTACAAGGGGAAAGGGGGAGACTGCTGCAGAGAAGGGGGGTGTCAGTCCAAGGGCGGGGGGAACGTGCCCACGTGCACTTGTGAAAGAGTTCTTGTTTGGGCTGGCTGCTGCTTCAGGCCCAATGGTGGAAACAGGGGGTGGCAAGCCAGGCCACCAACTGAGTCCCAGGGGTAGGAGCTTGGGGCAGATGGTAATTGTCCACTGGGGGGGGGGGGGGGGGGCGATGGTGGTGGTGGGGATGGGGGGGGACACACAGAGGGACCAGGGGACAGGCTCCACGCCACACCCCCTGTGTCCCCACAAACACAATCAAGACCCCCACCACAAGAGCACAGTTTGAAAGTTACTCAGTCCTTGCAGGCCTCCTCCACAGTGGTCTGCATAGGCTCTGCGTGCTCCCCCAGCAGCAAATGGTCTCCTTCTTCCTCCTCCTCAAGGCATCAGTGGCTCCCAGGCAGCAACAGCAGCTCCAGTAGGCAATCCGGTGACCGGGCAGGAAGGACCCTCTCAGGTGCTAGTGGTGGCGTCCACAGCAGCAGTAGCGATGGCTGGGGCTGGGGTCCCTCACTGCCCTCTCTGGGGAGCAGCCGGCAGGCCCCCTCCCAAGGGGCTGCAGCAGGAACAGCAACAACCGGGGGGGGGGGGGGGGGATGTCCAGCAGCCAGGTAGCAGAGAAGGGGCACGTTTTCTGGCCCAGTCAGGGGAGTAGCTGGAGGAGAAGCAGCACCAAAGGCCCAGGGCTTAGCAGCACCCCCAGTAACTTCCCACCCCCCTCCAAGCCAGAGGGCTATAGAAGAGTCATTGGAGACCAAGCTGTTGGTCTCTGGAGAAGCAGCAGGTCTCTGTTCCCTGACTAACCAGAGCAGGGACTGCTCCAGGCTAGGGTGGACACATGATTCTAATTAGCCTTCAAAGAGTCAGTTGAAGCCATGAGGCTAATGAGAACACCTGACGTCAATTAACCTGCAAAGAGTCAGGTGAGGCTGTTAAGCTAATGTGAACACCTGACTCTAATTAAGACCCCTCTGATACTATAAAAGCGCTCACTCCAATCAGGCTAAAGAGAGCCAGGGGAGAGGAAGTGTGGCTGAAGGGCTGGGTAATGAAGATGTTTTCAAGCCACTGGAAAGGGAGTCCTAAAGTAAGGGTGAAGAAGGTGTTGAGAAAGAGAGAAGTGGGGGAACTGTGGGGAAGTGGCCCAGGGAAATGTAACAACTCTGGCAGTGAAAGGTTGGCTGCCAAGAGCTGCTATCATTAGGGTCCCTAGGCTGGAACCCGGAGTAGAGGGTGGGCCCGGTTTCCCCCCAACCCCCCACTACAGAAACACCTCCTGGGAGGGGAAGACAGGCCCCTGTCAGGACAGGAGTCTAAACTGTTCTTGAAGAAGCCTGTAGGGACGACAGAGACTGTGGGAGTTCTCTACCAACCTCCTTGCTGGCTTATGATGAAAAGGGCCCAGTGGACTGTACTCTGGGCCTAGAGAGAGAAGGGTTACGTGGAGGGTCGCAGTGAGCCTCTGAGACTAGCATAAACCTCCTGGAAGCGCGGGAGCCACGGGGACGAGGTCAGAGCTCTGCCACACGGTGTAAAGTACCCTTATAAAGATACAACTGTGTCCACACTAACATTTGTGCCAGGACAACTATTTAGGTAGAACTAAATAAATAAATGCATCTCTAACCAAAATAGTTGTATTAGTACAAAGAACTGCGTGTAGACCAGGTCTTTACACGTTAGGAAACACCATAATTAAGGATGCCTGTACAACCTCAGCACAGTGCTGTTGTGCTTATGTATTGTGATACAGACTCACAAGTGCGGCTTTGGGGTCAATTCCCTTCCCCTCACTGCATCAGTTTCCACCAAACTACCTAGGGAAGTGGTGGTTTCTCCAGCAACTGGTGTCTTTTAATCAGGACCAGGCCTTGTTCCATAACGAGCTATTGTGCTCTACTGGAGGCCTGTTATATGCAGGGATGGTGGAGGGCTCAGATTAAATGATCTATCGGTCTCTTATGGTCTTACAGTCTACAAATCCATGAGAAACTGAGTGTGGCATGTTGAGTAGCCTATGATGTTTCCTTGTGTAGCCTGCTTGATCCCCAGAGCTAACAGTGAGTGAGTGGGGGCGTGATACAGAGGGGAGCAGCTCAAACATCCAAAGGGTTTGGCCAGGGGCAGGACATCAGCCCTGCAGGGCAGTGGTGAGTGTGGACGTGACATCACAAGGACCTTTTGCAGGACCTCAGCTTATTGGTAAAAGGAGGTTGGGAGGTGGTGACCTCACAGGGAGACCCTGACAAGGGCCAGGAGGGACAGGCTGCAGGGCAGGGGGAATCTCAGAGACCCCCATGGCTTTGCTGCAGTCAGTCTCCTTCTCGAGGTTGCTTCTTGAAGACTGAGAGAGAATTCAGGTTCAGGTACATGAGCACGAGGAGAAGCCTCTATGGAGTTTTCTCCTTTCCAGTAATAATTTTACTAGAAAACAGAGGTCCCTGTTGAGGAGGTAAGAGCCTCAGAGAGGATTGGAACCTGTTTTACCTGATCCATCTGGTGCCGGCCAAATTCTAGACATGAAAAATACTAGGTGTCAAGGCTGCTTCCCGACTTTGAACTTTAGGGTACAAATGTGGGGGCCTGCATGAAACTTCTAAGCTTAACTACCAGCTTAGATCTGGTTCGCTGCCACCATTCCCAAGTGGATTCCCTTCCCTGGGAAGCCTTGAGAAACTCTTCACCAATTCCCTGGTGAATACAGATCCAAACCCCTTGGATCTTAAAACAAGGAGAAATTAACCATTCCCCCTCCTCCCTTCCACCAACTCCTGGTGGATCAAGAAGTGACATTATTGATATAATCTGGGACCATATAGATCATTGTTGCAACCAAGGTCCTGTAGTGGCATGCAAATCTTGTATAAAGGGGGTCAAATGGGGTGTCTAAGACAAGGTTATGGTTTACTGGTTATGATTATGCTGTCTATATGTGTGTATCAATTTTATAGTTGAAGTTATGAATATTGGCTCTATACTGTCTGTATTTCAAACTTATGCTATGCTGCTGGGTGACATCCCAGACAAACTGGTGTTAGCTCTGCCTAGCCTGCTTGATGGCCCATTAAGGACCATCAGCTATACAATGGACCCATTGAGAGAAGGCAAATATGCCTTGAGACTCAGCAAAGTATGCAGGGACTGGCCCATGTGACTCCAGACTCCATTTTGCTGTAATTTTCCACAGTAAGAACAAAGAGGTGTTCTTACACCTGGAAAAGACTATATAAGGCTGATGCCTCATCTCCATCTTGTCTTCAATCCTGCTTCATACGTCTGGAGGAACTTTGCTACAAGCTGAAGCTTTGAACAAAGGACTGAGGACCCATCCCAGCGGGAGATGTATTCCAGAGACTTGATTTGAACCTGCAGTTTATTCCATCACTGCTACAAGCCTGAACCAAGAACTGTGCCATTACTGTATGTAATTGATTCCATTTAACCAATTCTAACTCTCATCTCTATCTTTTTCCTTTTATGAATAAACCTTTAGATTTTAGATTCTGAAGGATTGGCAACAGCGTGATTTGTGGGTAAGATCTGATTTGTATATTGACCTGGGTCTGGGGCTTGGTCCTTTGGGATCAGGAGAATCTTTTTCTTTTACTGGGGTATTGGTTTTCATAACCATTTGTCCCCATAACGAGTGGCACTGGTGGTAATACTGGGAAACTGGAGTGTCTAAGGAGATTGCTTGTGAGACTTGCGGTTAGCCAGTGGGGTGAGACCGAAGTCCTCCTAGTCTGGCTGGTTTGGTTTGCCTTAGAGGTGGAAAAAACCCAGCCTTGGGCTGTAACTGCCCTATTAGAGCAATTTGTCCTGAGTTGGCACTCTCAGTTGGGTTCCACCAGAACCGCATTGTCACACAAGATCCAACCCCCTTGGATCTAAAAACAAGGAAAATCAATCAGGTTCTTAAAAAGAAGGCTTTTAATTAAAGAAAAGGTAAAAATCATCTCTGTAAAATCAGGATGGAAAATAACTTTACAGGGTAATCAAACTTAAAGAGCCCAGAGGACCCCCTCTAGCCTTAGGTTCAAAGTTATAGCAAACAGAGGTAAACACCCTAGTAAAAGGTTCATTTACAAGTTGAGAAAACAAAGGTAAACTAACACGCCTTGTCTGGCTGTTTACTTACAAGTTTGAAATATGAGAGACTTGTTCAGAAAGATTCATAGATTCTAGGACTGGAAGGGACCTCGAGAGGTCATCGAGTCCAGTCCCCTGCCCACGTGGCAGGACCAAATACTGTCTAGACCATCCCTGATAGACATTTATCTAACCTACTCTTAAATATCTCCAGAGACGGAGATTCCACAACCTCCCTAGGCAATTTGTTCCAGTGTTTAACCACCCTGACAGTTAGGAACTTTTTCCTAATGTCCAACCTAGACCTCCCTTGCTGCAGTTTAAACCCATTGCTTCTGGTTCTATCCTTAGAGGCTAAGGTGAACAAGTTTTCTCCCTCCTCCTTATGACACCCTTTTAAATACCTGAAAACTGCTATCATGTCCCCTCTCAGTCTTCTCTTTTCCAAACTAAACAAACCCAGTTCTTTCAGCCTTCCTTCATAGGTCATGTTCTCAAGACCTTTAATCATTCTTGTTGCTCTTCTCTGCACCCTTTCCAATTTCTCCACATCTTTTTTAAAATGCGGCACCCAGAACTGGACACAATACTCCAGCTGAGGCCTAACCAGAGCAGAGTAGAGCGGAAGAATGACTTCTCGTGTCTTGCTCACAACACACCTGTTAATACATCCCAGAATCATGTTTGCTTTTTTTGCAACAGCATCACACTGTTGACTCATATTTAGCTTGTGGTCCACTCTAACCCCTAGATCCCTTTCTGCCGTACTCCTTCCTAGACAGTCTCTTCCCATTCTGTATGTGTGAAACTGATTGTTCCTTCCTAAGTGGAGCACTTTGCATTTGTCTTTGTTAAACTTCATCCTGTTTAACTCAAACCATTTCTCCAATTTGTCCAGATCATTTTGAATTATGACCCTGTCCTTCAAAGCAGTTGCAATCCCTCCCAGTTTGGTATCATCCACAAACTTAATAAGCGTACTTTCTATGCCAATATCTAAGTCGTTGATGAAGATATTGAACAGAGCCGGTCCCAAAACAGACCCCTGCGGTGCCCCACTCGTTATGCCTTTCCAGCAGGATTGGGAACCATTAATAACAACTCTCTGAGTACGGTTATCCAGCCAGTTATGCACCCACCTTATAGTAGCCCCATCTAAATTGTATTTACCTAGTTTATCGATAAGAATATCATGTGAGACCGTATCAAATGCCTTACTAAAGTCTAGGTATACCACATCCACAGCTTCTCCCTTATCCACAAGGCTCGTTATCCTATCAAAGAAAGCTATCAGATTGGTTTGACATGATTTGATGATGTGGAGAGCCTGGATTGATGTCTGGTCCCTCTTTGTCCCAAGAGCGAACAACTTCCCAAACAAAGAGCACAAACAAAAGCCTTTCCCCCAGCCCAAGATTTGAAAGTATCTTGTCCCCTTATTGGTCCTTTTGGTCAGGTGTCAGCCAGGTTACCTGAGCTTCTTAACCCTTTACAGGGAAAAGGATTTTGGATTCTCTGGCCAGGAGGGATTTTACACAGGAGAGCTGTTACCCTGCCCCTTATAGTTATGACACTAGGTTAGGGTGGCAAAGGTTTTTTTCCCACCTAGGCCTTTGTCCCTTAGAATTACTGGAGACATTGGGGTTTGTGTGTGTTGGATTCCCTTTTCCCTGCTCCCCTCCCTGCACTGGCAAGGAGGGGGCTGCTCTCCAGCTCTCATGGTGGGAGGCCCTCACAAAGAGGTGGGACTGGAAGAGTGCTCGGACAGACATCCCCAATGGTGATCTTGGCCGTTCTTTGGGCCATCTGTTGAGAACCCTCAGCTCCTGCCCCTCAGAGTCTCCATGCTGATTGGCTGAGCTGTGGGTCTAGTGACAGGAAGGAGACTAAGGACTTTATTGTTCTCTTTTAAGACCAAGCAAATAACCCATAAACAATCATCTCCTTGATTAATTTTGCTGCTTCTCTCCATTAATTGTCTCTGAGCAGTTCATGATTCTCTCTAATGTTCTTGTGCCTCTAAAATACTTGCTGAATAATTATTATGAACAATGGTTGGTCTGTAGCTCATTTGAGATCACTTTGTTATGATCATTCAGTATATGAAAATCAAGATTGATGGTTAATTTGAAAGTCAGGATTCCTGGGTCCTATTCCCATCTCTGCTGCTGACTGACTGTGTGACGTAAGACAAGTCCCTGCACCTTTCTCAGCCTTAGTTTCTCCCTCTGTCAGTTAGGAATAACAATCCTCTCATACCTACCTCCTGGCAGGGGGAGGCTGGGGAGCTGTGAAGATCTGTTTGAGAGTCTCACTCGTAGCAGGGTACAATATGAGGTGTCCTATCAGGTTCAGTCATGACAGATTATGACATAATGTAGTAGAATCCCTTTTATCCATTATATGGCTCTCCATGTTAACTGAACATCCAATGCACACAGGTCCAGAAGCGGGCGATTTCTCCTATGGCCATTAGATGGCGCTGCAGCCTCACACTTTCCCATTCTCCAGACTATCCAATTTTTTGTTATCCGATCTGTCCCCATCCCAATTAGATTTGATAAATGGGGTTCTGCTGTATAAGAGCCGAAATATTCTATTTTATTTGTATTTTATTATTTTTAAATCTTTAAGAGGAGCAACTACTTAGCCCAGACTGAATCATCTCATCTAGTTTTCTAGATCAAAGTGTCTCTTCTTTGTGTGCATTAAGACAATTTAACAGTATGTGACAGACAGGAGAGGCTTTTGTTTTGCAAAAAAATATATCTTTGACATTTTTCCATCCAAATCGATTAATGATTTCAAACAACAAATTTGTTTAATCTTAATGGGATTTTCCAACAGAAAACTGTTTCAATGAAAAATTTCCCACCATGTCAATTCCTGGGTTCTACTCCTCCTCTTCGGGGTTTGTTGTCTGTTACTTAGGGTATGTCTACACTACTAAATTAGGTCAATTTTATAGGAGTCGATTTTTAGAAATCGATTTTATACAGTCATTCGTGTATGTCCCCACTAAGCGCATTAGGTCGACAGAGTGCGTCCTCAATACCATGGCTAGCATCGACTCACGGAGCGGTGCACTGTGAGTAGCTATCCCACAGTTCCCGCAGTCTCTGCAGCCCATTGGAATTTTGAGTTAAGCTCCCAATGCCTGATGGGTCAAAAACATTGTCACGGGCGGTTGTGGGTACATGTCGTCATTCACCCCTCCCTCCGTGAAAGCAACAGCAGACAATTGTTCTGCGCCTTTTTTCTGTGCAGACGCCATACCACAGCATGCGTGCAGCCCGCTCAGCTCAGTGCACCGTCACCGCTGCTGTTGTGTCCTGGGTGCTGCTGGCAGCAGACGGTGCAATAGGTCTGCAAACTATCATCATCCACCGCTTCTGCTGCAACTCTGCTCTCCTGGTGCCATGAATCCACCTCACAGGTCCTCTCATTGTTTGGTATAAATATCTACTCTCGTGGCATCTGTCGTCATCCACTGCTTCGCTGCAACCCTGCTCTCCTGCAGACGCCATACCACAGCAAGCATGGAGCCCGCTCAGCTCACCACTGCTGTTGTAAGCCTTGTAAACACCTCACACATTATCCTGCAATATGTGCAGAACCTGCAAAAGCAGGCGAGGGGGTGACGACAGCGTGATCACGATAGTGATGAGAACATAGACACAGACTTCTCTCAAAGCACAGGCCCTGGCAATTTGGACATCATGGTGGTAATGGGGCAGGTTCATGCGTGGAACTCCGATTCTGGGCCCGGAAAACAAGCACAGACTGGTGGGACCGCATAGTGTTGCAGGTCTGGGATATTCCCAGTGGCTGCAAAACTTTTTCATGTGTAAGGGCACTTTCATGGAACGTTGTGAGTTGCTTTCCCCTGCCCTGAAGCGCCAGAATACCAGGATGAGAGCAGCCCTCACAGTTGAGAAGCGAGTGGCAATAGCCCTGTGGAAGCTTGCAATGACAGACAGCTACCGGTCAGTCAGGAATCAATTTGGAGTGGATAAATCTACTGTGAGGGCTGCTGTAATCCAAGTAGCCAAAGCAATCACTGAGCTGCTGCTATCAAGGGTAGTGACTCTGGGAAATGTGCCGGTCATAGTGGATGGCTTTGCTGCAATGGGATTCCCTAACTGTGGTGGGGCGATAGATGGAACCTATATTCCTATCTTGGGACTGGACCACCTTGACAGCCAGTATGTAAACCGCAAGGGGTACTTTTCAATGGTGCTCAAGCACTCGTGGATCACAAGGGACATTTCACCAACATCAACGTGGGATGGCCGGGAAAGGTACATGACGCTCACGTCTTCAGGAACTCTGGTCTGTTTGAACAGCTGCAGGAAGGGACTCACTTCCCAGACCAGTAAATAACTGTTGGGGATGTTGAAATGCCTATAGTTATCCTTGGGGACCCAGTCTACCCCTTAATGCCATAGCTCATGAAGCCATACACAGGCACCCTGGACAGTAGTAAGGAGCTGTTCAGCTATAGGCTGAGCAAGTGCAGAATGGTGGTAGAACGTGCATTAGACCTCAGCGAAACCAGTATTCCCATTGTTATTACTGCTTGCTGTGTGCTCCACTCTATCTGTGAGAGTAAGGGGGAGACGTTTATGGCGGGATGGGAGGTTGAGGCAGATCACCTGGCCGCTGATTAGGTGCAGCCCAACACCAGGGCAGTTAGAAGAGCACAGCAGGGTGTGCTGCACATCAGAGAAGCTTTCAAAACCAGTTTCATGACTGGCCAGGCTACGGTGTGAAAGTTCTGTTTGTTTCTCCCCGATGAAAACCTGCCCCCTTGGTTCACTCTTCTTCCCTGTAAGCCAACTGCCCTCCCCTCCCCCCTTCAATCACCGCTTGCAGAGGCAATAAAGTCATTGTTGTTTCAAAATCATGCATTCTTTATTAATTCATCACACAAATAGGGGATAACTGCCAACGTAGCCTGGGAGGGGTGGGGGAGGAGGAAAGCACCAGATGGGGTGGTGGATGAGGGGAGGAGGGAAGGACAAGGCCACACTGCACTTCAAAACTTATTGAATGCCAGCCTTCTGTTGCATGGGCAGTCCACTGGGGTGGGGTGGTTGGGTGCCCAGAGCCGCCCCTCATCTCCGTGTTCTTGGGCTATCTGACTGCCCAGCTCTGAAGGCAGTGCCACCACCAACAGCAGTGCTGAAGTAAGAGCGGCAATACCACACCGTGCCACCCTTACTTCCGTCCTCTTCCTGGTGGCAGCACTGCCTTCAGTTCGTGTGGACAGCCAGCGGTAACCACTATCTGGCCACCCAGAACTGAAGGCAGCAGCAGGGCAGGAGTAAGGGCGGCAATAACATACGATGCCACCCTTCCTTCCGCGCTGCTGCTGGCAATGGTGCAGAAGTAAGGGTGGCAATGCCACACAATGCCACCCTTCTGTGCTGCTCCTTGCAGTGGTGCTGCATTCCGAGCTGGACGCCTGGCCAGAGACATCCCCTCTCCAGACAGCCAGCTGTGAAGGCACTCCGCCACCAGCAGCAGTGCAGAATTAAGGGTGGCAATACCGTCCTCTGCCACTTTTACTTTCACGCTGCTGGTGGCAGCGGCACAAAAGTAACGGCAGCAATACTATACCCAGCCAGCCTTACTTCCGTGCTGCTGCTGACAGTGACGCTGCCTTTAGCTCTGGGTGGTCAGCCAGCAGCCACCATTAGCAGGCCGCCCAGCACTGAAGGCAGCACCACCACTTGCAGCAGCATGGAAATAAAGTCAGCAATATGTACCATGCAACTATTCTGTCCATGCTGCTGGCTACAGCACTGCCTTCAGAGGTGGGTGGCCAGCCAGGGAAGGCAGCGCCACTCCCAGAAGCAGTGCAGAAGAAAGAGCAGTAATACAATTCCCTTCCACCCTTCCTTCCGCGCTGCTGCTGGTGGCAGCACTGAATTCAGAGCTCAGTAGCCAGCCATTGGCCACCCAGCACTGAAGGCAGCATCACCACCCACAGCAGTGCAGAAGTAAAGGCGGCAACACCATGCCACCCTCACTTCCATGCTGCTGCTGACTGGGGCGCAGAAGTCAGGGCAGCAATACCAGAATGTGCCACCCCTGGCTTTCTTGCTGTTGCTGGCAGCAGCACTGTCTTGAGAGCTGGGCGGGCAGCCAGTGGCCACAGCTATCTGGCCGCCCAGCACTGAAGGCAATGCCGCCACCAGCAGCAGCGCAGGACTAAGGGCGGCAATACCATGCCATGCCACCCTTTCTTCCGTGCTGCGGCTGGCGGTGGAACAGAAGTGTGGCATTACCATACAACGCCACCCTTACTTTTGAGCTGCTGCTGGCAGTGGTGCTGCTTTCCTATCTGGTGGCCATGCAGCAGCCGCCACTATCCAGACACCCAGCACTGAAGGCAGTGCCACCATCAGCAGCAGCGTGGAAGTAAGGACAGCAATGCCAGACCCTGCCACCCTTCTGTGCTAGTCTTTTAATCACATGGGTGGAATGGCAGGATTAAAAAAATAGTCCCACTCAGGGCTCTAGCCAGGGGCACAAATGTGGTTGCTCATCCTGGGTGCTAAATTTCCTAGTTCCGGCACTGCTTGTCGCCATCCTGTCTGAGGGAGTTGGCAAAAGCCCCATATCGTGGCCTTGATGCCATGGCCATGCCTGACTATTGCCATCTCAGACATCTTAGCCAAAACCCGAGAGTGCTTTCGCTGGGAGAAAACCACACGGAGCTCCTGATCTTGAGCAGTGCCCCAGATTCTTTACAAATGTCGTTGGCTTTGACTCCCACCTGGTCTGGGGGGCAGGTGGCTGAAAAGATTGTACTGGAGCAAGGCCGGCCCACAACATTTTGGCACCCGAGGCAGGGAGCTCAAATGATGCCCCTATACCCCCTGGCTTGGGCCAAAACTTTGAAAGGTCTCCATTCTACCCTCTTCCTGTTCTACTCCTCTCATGGTACTGCTCTGCTACCTACCCCAAAAAAGGAGAACTAACAACTTAAAATGTCTTGTTAAAAATTGTAAGTAACATTTAACTTTCTAACGCCTGAAAAGCAAATGTAACTTTTCTTGTCTGCATAGTAAACACTGGCTGTGACGTTGCACTCTATATGATTTTATGAAAATATGCTAATGAGTTTAAATATAATGTAACTGGAATATGCTTCATGCAAAAGGTATCATTACAAAGTTTATAATCTACTGTGTGTGATCATCCTATTTGTATAAATGTATCACTCCTTTGTCAGAAACTAGAACTACGAAACATAACTCTGAGGGCCTATTGTAATTATGCAAAGTGTGGGCCATTAATGATGGTTTGGGATATTGATGCCTCCAATCAACCAGGACAATTGACTGCAGATGGCTCTGTTTTACTTGTAAGTTTTCCTGTATACATGTGTGCTGGCAAGTGGGTAGTGAAGTCTTACAGTGACATGTGATCATGTCATCTGAACTGGAATCCATCTTTAACCTGGTGCTTTTCCATTGAGAAGGAGAGGTGGGAACCCAGAGAGGGACAAAGGATTCCCGCATTATGCAAAAGATATATAAGAGAAGGGAACAGACCAAGAGTGAGGACCCATCATGAGAAATCTCCTAGCTACCACCTGAGCTGGAACAAGGGCTATACCATGGGAAAGGATTCTGCCCAGACTAGGAAGGTGTCCAGTCTGTGAAAGAAACTTATGGAAACATCTCTGAGGGTGAGATTTTATCTGTATTCAGTTGTATTACTGTATTAGACTTAGATTTGCATGTTTTATTTTATTTTACTTAATAATTCACTTTGTTCTGACTGTTACTACTTGGAACCACTTAAATCCTACTTTCTGTATTTAATAAAATCACTTTGTACTTATTAATTAACCCAGAGTATGTATTAATACCTGGGGGGGGGCAAACAGCTGTGCATATCTATCAGTGTTATAGAGGGCAAACAATTTATGAGTTTGCCCTGTATAAGCTTTATACAGGGTAAAACAGATTTATCTGGGGTTTAGACCCCATTGGGAGTTGGGCATCTGAGTGTTAAAGACAGGAACACTTCTGTAAGCTGCTTTCAGGTTAAGTCTGCAGCTCTGGGGCAAGTGATTTAGACCCTGGGTCTGTGATGGAGCAGGCTAGCATGTCTGGCTCAGCAAGACAGGGTGCTGGAGACCCAAGCTGGCAGGGCAGGAAAGCAGGGACAGAAGTAGTCTTGGCACATCGGTTGGCAGTTCCCAAGGGGGTTTCTGTGATCCAACCCCGTCACACTGGCATTTTTATCTGTTTGAATAATCAAAGTGGTGCTTTCTCTACCTTCTTGGTTGCAAAGATTTGAACTGCTTCCTGAAGGTCCACAGTCTGGGCCAGCTCACGCTCTATTGAGAGGTTGCAAGGCCGACCAGCCTCTCCTGTGTCACTGTGGAGCGTAGATGTGTTTTTATTAACTTCAGCTTGGAGAAGCTGCATTCTCCACTGGCAACTGTTACAGGAAGTGTTAGAAGTATGCACAGAGCAGGGCCGGCTTCAGGCACCAGCAAAGAAAGTAGGTGCTTGGGGAGGTCAATGGAAAGGGGTGGCATGTCCGGATCTTCAGCGACAATTTGGAAGCGGGTCTCTCAGTCTCTCTCGGAGCGAAGGACGCGCTGCCAAATTGCCGCCGAAGAATGAAGCAGCGCAATAGAGCTGCCGCTGAAGTGCCGCCTATTGTGGCTTTCTTTTCTTTTCTTTTTTTTTTTTTCCACTTTGCCACTTGGGGTGGCAAAGAAGCTGGAGCCGGGCCTGGCACAGAGCAACAAAAGCATTTGGAAAGAGGGTCGTCATCTTATTTGTGCACCTATATTCCAGAACAGCCTTTGGAGTTGATCCTGCTGAAATGTATCTTGAAAGGGTTTTCAGTTCATCACCTAAATCACTCGCCTCAATATCGCGTGTGTCACTGTCTCTAGTGCCCTGCATTGCTGGTGTAGGTCTTCTTCAGGTATAGCGAGGAGTTTTGGAATATCATACAACATCCCACATATACTGCTGTGTTCCTTGAGCTGCACGAAATGTTCTTCAACTGACTGTACTGCACAATCTAGCACCTGGTTAAAGAATTCAACTTTGAATTGTTGTTTGAGGTCTCCTATGGGATTATCCCGTTGTAACGATGCAGATTCTGGCGGGACCCAACGGAGAGTGCCAATTCAGGACAAATTGCTTAAGACAGGGCAGTTACAGCCCAAGGCTGGGGTTCCTTTGCACACCAAGGCAAACCAAACCAGCCAGACAGAGAAGACTTCGGTCTCACCTCACTGGCTAACTTACAAGTCACACAAGCAATTCCCTTAGACACTCCAGTTTCCCAGTATCACCACCAGTGCCACTCGTTATGGGGACAAATGGTTATGAAAACCAATACCCCAGTAAAAGAAAAAAAAAAGGTTCTCTTGATCCCAAAGAATCAAGCCCCAGACCCAGGTCAATATACAAATCAGATCTTACCCACAAATCACGCTGTTGCCAATCCTTTAGAATCTAAAATCTAAAGGTTTATTCATAAGAGGAAAAGGATATAGATGAGAGTTAGAATTGGTTAAATGGAATCAATTACATACAGTAATGGCAAAGTTCTTGGTTCAGGCTTGTAGCAGTGATAGAATAAACTGCAGGTTTAAATCAAGTCTCTGGAACATCCCCCGCTGGGATGAGTCATTCAGTCCTTTGTGTAGAGCTTCCGTTTGTAGCAAAGTCCCTCCAGAGGTATGAAGCAGGATTGAAGACAAGATGGAGATGAGGCATCAGCCTTTTATAGTCTTTTCCAGGTGTAAGAACACCTCTTTGTTCTTACTGTGGAAAATTACAGCAAAATGGAGTCTGGAGTCACATGGGCCAGTCCCTGCATACTTTGCTGAGTTACAAGGCGTATCTGCCTTCTCTCAATGGGTCAATTGTATAGCTGATGGTCCTTAATGGGCCATCAAGCAGGCTAGGCAGAGCTAACACCAACTTCTCTGGGATGTCTCCCAGAAGCATAGCATAAGTTTGAAATACAGACAGTATAGAGCCAATATTCATAACTTCAACTACAAAAGTGATACACACATATAGACAGCATAATCATAACCACCAAACCATAACCTTGTCTTAGACACCTTATATGACCCCCTTTACATAAGATTTGGTGCCACTACAGGACTTTGGTTGCAACCATGTTCTATATGGTCCCAGTTTAAATCCAAAACTTGACAGCTGTGCCTCCTAATCAAAATGTCTTCTTCTTCGGTGACTCTTGTATTCTTGAATGGGTGGGAAAATAGCTTCAGTGTGAAGTTCCTCTGCCAACTTCTGTGCACTCTTCAGAACGTTTTGAAATCCCTCATCTGACCAGTAAGACTGTAGGTATGACTTCGCTATGTCTAGTTGTTCCATTGCTCCAGATATATCAAGGTCAACCCCTTGGAGTCTCTTGCTTACAACATTTATTTCAAACAGTCTGTCATGCCACAACACTAAGCCACACAGAAATTTGAAGTTATGTATGTTTCTGGTGATTCCATTTCCCTCTGCCACTGTTCTCCCACGAACAGTTCCTGTCATAGCATTATCCTCCATAATGGCAACTAGGGCATCATCCATCTTCCCAATTTGGTGTTTGATAGGCTTTATCACCTCCGCTAGACTTTCCCATCGAGTGGCACTCAGTGGATTCAGTGTCAGAGAGGATGTTCCCAGATGTTGCTTCAAAATTTGCCATCGATAAGTTGATGCAGAGAAAAATACATAGATGCTTTGAATTACATTAAAAAATTCAGCAGCCTCACTAGAAGCTGATGCCACATCACTGACCACCAAGTTCAGTGAATGAGAACTGCATGGGACAAAAAAATCTTGAGGGTTTAATTCTCGGATCCATGTCTGCACTCCTCTGTTCTTTCCTCTCATATTGGCACCATTATCATAGCCCTGACCTCTCATGTCAGCTATCGCAATTCCCGTATCTTCCAGCTTTTTAAGAAGCACATTTGTCATATCAGCTCCTGTAGTATCATCAATGTCAATAAATTCTAGAAAATGCTCTCTGACAGTCACCATGGCAGGGACATTTTCACTAGGTTCTGTTGTTGTTACAAAACGCATCATTCAAGTCATTTGTTCCGTATGGCTGATGTCAGGTGTGCAGTCCAGAATAACAGAGTAATATCTTGCTGACTTCAGATCTGCCACAATCTTCTGTTTGACTGTTGTTGCCAGTAACTGTATGATCTCATTTTGAATGGTTTTTCCAAGGTAGTGGTGTATGTACATTTCTTGGGTGGTGAATCTTCTTAGATGCTCCTGGAGTACAGCATCAAACTCAGCCATCAGCTCCACAATTGTAAGGAAGTTTCCATTGTTTGGCACATACAGCTGAGCTGAAGTGCCACGCAGTGCTAGGTTTTGGGTAGCAAGCATTCTCACAATGGCAATGAGCCTTTTCAGAACATTTTGCCAGTAAAGAGACTCTGATGCAATCTTCTCTTGATGCTGATCATCTATGGTGGCCTTTAACCTTAGTCTCATCTCAAGCTCTTTCCACCTATGGAATGCTCTCTGGTGATTTGCTGCCTTCTCATGGCATGCCAGATTTCTAGCCAGATTCTTCCAGTCCTTTGTTCCTTTAGAACCTAATCTGGCTGGAACATTAGACTGGAGAGTTTGCAACAAAAACAATATGCAGCATTCTGGGGTTTTGAGTACATAAGCCATGGCCTCTCCACTTTGTCACCATTGGAGATTTCACGCCAGTAATGTGTTGGATGGAAACTTCTATTATCATTGTCTTTGGGGAACATGAAATTTTTCACTTGCTGTGGCCCTTGCAGTACAAGGAAGTCCCTCAGGCTAATGCTCAAGTGGGTCCACAGTCCTGGATCATCTAAACTTAAGGAACTAAACTCAGCAGCAGCTGTTTCTTGTGCCTCCACCACACTCTTCTCTGAGCTACACTTTTCTTCAGGAATGTGCCTGGTTACATCCATTTGAGATGGAGATATGGATGCTGCAGTAGCTGCCAGGTCACCTGCACTCTGACTAACTGGACGATCAGGCATCTCCTCACCACTCACATCCTCACTGGGGCCGGAAGGCTCAGCG
>NC_048298.1:2002803-2015595 GCF_013100865.1 Trachemys scripta elegans | reverse complement strand
GCCCGGCTGGGATCCCTGCTCAGGGCTGGGTTCCAGGGGCCCCGTTCTGCCGATGTGGGGTCTGGGCAAACCCAGCTTCTTCCTGCAGCGCCAGGGCCTGGAGGGTCCTGCCAGCCAGACACAGCCCCAAACGGGATCCCGACGTTAATTGTCCTAAGTGAAAGCCGCAGCTGTGCCTGTGAAACAGCCTCTAACCGCGGTGTCCTGTCCCCACCATTGCCCCCAGCCCCCTCTCTCTCTGCAGGGACAAAAGCTCTGTCCTGTCCGGCGGGCTGGCTCTCCTACGAAGGCAACTGCTATGGATACATCTCCCAAGAGAAAAACTGGGCAGAGGCTGAGGTGAGAGGCTGGGGGCAGCGGGGCTCAGGGGCGCTGGGCTGGAGCTGGAGGCTGGGGGGATGGGGCGGTTTAGGGTGAATATCAGAGGAAGTGAGCTGGGCTAGGCTGGGAATCTGCTACGGTGGGAGGGGCGGCGGTAGGATTGCCAACTTTCTAAGCCTACGTCCCTGCTCCACCCCTTCTCCGAGGCCCCGCCCCCCCTCGCTCCGTCCCCCCTTCCTCTGTCACTCTCTCCAACCCTCACTCACTTTCATCAGGCTGGGGCAAGGGGTTGGGGTGTGGGAGGGGGGTGAGGGCTCTGGCTGGGAGTGCGGGCTTTGGGGTCAGCCCAGGGATGAGAGATTTGGGGTGTTGGAGAGGGCTCCAAGTTGGGGCAGGGGGTTGGAGTGAAGAGGGGGTATGGGCTCTGGGCTGCAGGGTATGGGCTCTAGAGTGGGGCTGGGGATGAAGGGTTTGGGGTGGAGGAGGGGGTTCCAGCCTGGGACCAAGGGGTTTGGAGTGAAGGAAGGGTTGTGGGCTCCATTTGAGGGTGTGGGCTCTGGAGTGGGGCCAGAGATGAGGGGTTTGGGGTGCAGGAGAGAGCTCTGGGCTGGGGCAGGGGGTTGAAGTTTGGGGGGTAGGTCATGGCTCTGGTGGGGGGGTGCTTCTGGGGTGGCACTGGGGATGAGAGGTTTGTGGTGCAGGAGGGGGCTCAGGGCTGGGCACGGGGTTAGGATGTTGGCAGAGTGTTTGCTCCAGGAGGGAGATTAGGTGGAGGAGGAGACTCAGAAATGGGGCAGGGGATTGGGGTGTGGGAGACAGTTCAGGGTATGGGGTCCCGGCAGAATTTAATGCACCTCCTAGTAAGTGGCCGCAAAGTCTCTGCGGCCCCTACATATATGGGTGTCCAGGGAGGCTCCATACACTGCCCTCATGGCCACAGGTGCTGCCCCGCACCTCCCATTGGTTGCGGTTCCCAGCCAATGGGAGCTGCGGAACCAGCACTTGGGGCGGGAGCTGGCATGGAGCCTCCTTGGCTGCCCATGTGCCTAGGGGCTGCAGGGACATGGCGGCCTCCTCTGGGAGCCACGTGGAGTCAGAGCAGATAGGGAGCCTGCCTTAGCCCTGGGTCCCCACTGAGATGCCAACCGGACTTTTAACAGCTCCGTCAGTGATGCCGACCGGAGCCACCAGGGTCCCTTTCCGACCGGGCATTCTGGTTAAATACCGGACGCCTGGCAACCCTAGGTGAGAGCCCAGGGCTGGCACATTTCACACTGCCCGAGACAGAGCCCTGGGAACAGGCTGTGAGGGAACAACCTGCCCTGGCCAGGCTGGGAAGCAGAATACAATGTAAACGTAGCCCCCGGTGGGGCACGATCTCCTCTGGACCTGACATGCTAGTCATGCGCTGTGTCTGCCAGGGACGGCCTGGGCCCAGGTGGGGTCGTGTCTCCCTCTAGCAGCAGGCTCAGGAAGGGCCTGCTCCTTTCTCGGTGTTACCAAAGCAGCTCCCTTCGCTCCGGTGACAGGGCTGTGCTGAAGGTCTCCAGTTCGATTCCCATTGCTGGCTGGTATGTGGCCAGGGAGTCGCTGCATAGGATATGAGGGTGGTGATGGGGCCCTGTGTGCATAAGAACGGCCATACTGAGTGAGACCAATGGTCCATCTAGCCCAGTGCCCTGCCTTCCGACAGTGGCCAATGCTGGGTGCTTCAGAGGGAATGAACAGAACAGGTCCATTATTGAATGATCCATCCCCTGTCGCCCATTTCCAGCTTCTGGCAAACAGAGGCTAGGGACACCATCCATGCACACCTTGGCTATTAGTCATTGATGGACCTATCCTCCATTAATTTATCTACTTCTTTTTTTAACCTTGTTATAGTCTTGGCCTTCACAACATCCTCTGGCAAAGAGTTCCACAGGTTGACTGTGTGTTGTGTGAAGAAATACTTCCTTTTCTTTGTTTTAAACCTGCTGCCTATTAATTTCATTTCATAACCCCTAGTTCTTGTGTTATAAGGAGTAAATAACACTTATTTACTTTCTCTGGACCAGTCATGATTTTATAGACCTTGATCATATCCCCCCGTAGTAGTCTTTCTTCCAAGCTGAAAAGTCCCAGTCTTATTAATCTCTTCTCATGTGGAAGCTGTTTCATACCCCTAATCATTTTTGTTTCCCTTCTTTGTACCTTTTCCAATTCCAATATATATATTTTTGAGATGGGGTGACCACATCTGCACGCAGTATTCAAGATGTGGGTGTACCATGGATTTACATAGAGGCAATATGATATTTTCTATCTTATTATCTATCCCTTTCTTAATCCTGTTTGCTTTTTTGACTGACACTGCACATTGAGTGGATGTTTTCAGAGAACTATCCACAAGGATTCCAAATTCTCTTTCTTGAGCGGTAACATCTAATTTAGACCCCATCATTTTCTATGTGTAGTTAGGATTATGTTTTCCAATGTGCATTACTTTGCATTTATCCACATAGAATTTCATCTGCCATTTTGGTGTCCAGTCGCTCAGTTTTGTGAGATCCCTTTGTAACATCTGCAAATTTTGCCACCTCAGTGTTTATCCCTTTTTCCAGATCATTGATGAACATGTTGAACAGTACTGGTCCCAGAACAGATCCCTGGGGGACATGACTATTTACCTCTCTCCATTCTGAAAACTGACCATTTATTCCTACCCTTTGTTTCCTATCTTCTAGCCAGTTACTGATCCATGAGAGGACCTTCCCTCTTATCCCATGACAGCTTACTTTGCTTAAGAGCCTTTGGAGGGGGACCTTGTCAAAGGCTTTCTGAATATCTAAGTACACTAGACCCACTGGATCATCCTTGTCTACATACTTGCTGACACCCTCAAAGAATTCTAGTAGATTGGTGAGGCATGATTTCCCTTTACAAAAAACATGTTGACTCTTCCCCAACAAATTATATTCATCTATGTGTCTGACAATTTTTTTCTTTACTATAGTTTCAACCAGTTTGTCCAGTACTGAAGTTAGGCTTACTGGCCTGTAATTGCAAGGATCGCCTCTGGAGCTTTTTCTAAAAATTGGCATCACATTAGGTATCCTCCACTCATCTGGTACAGAAGCTGATTGAAATGATAGGTTACATACCACAGTTAAAAGAACAGGAGTACTTGTGGCACCTTAGAGACTAACAAATTTATTAGAGCATAAGCTTTCGTGGACTACAGCCCACTTCTTCGGATGCATATAGGGTGGAATAAATATTGAGGAGATATATATACACACATACAGAAAGCATGAACAGGTGGGAGTTGTCTTACCAACTCTGAGAGGCCAATTAAGTAAGAGGAAAAAAATAAAACTTTTGAAGTGATAATCAAGATAGCCCAGTACAGACAGTATGATAAGAAGTGTGAGAATACTTACAAGGGGAGATAGATTCAATGTTTGTAATGGCTCTGCCATTCCCAGTCCTTATTCAATCCTGAGTTGATTGTGTCTAGTTTGCATATCAATTCCAGCTCAGCAGTCTCTCGTTGGAGTCTGTTTTTGAAGTTTTTCTGTTGTAAGATAGCCACCCGCAGGTCTGACATTGAATGGCCAGACAGGTTAATGTATTCTCCCACTGGTTTTTGAGTATTATGATTCCTGATGTCAGATTTGTGTCCATTAATTCTTTTGTGTAGAGACTGTCCGGTTTGGCCAATGTACATGGCAGAGGGGCATTGCTGGCACATGATGGCATATATCACATTGGTAGATGTGCAGGTGAACGAGCCCCTGACGGTATGGCTGATGTGATTAGGTCCTATGATGATGTCACTTGAATAGATATGTGGACAGAGTTGGCATCAGGCTTTGTTACAAGGATAGGTTCCTGGGTCTGGCTTTGTTCAGTGATGTGTGGTTGCTGGTGAGTATTTGCTTTAGGTTGGGGGGTTGTCGGTAAGTGAGGACAGGTCTGAAACATACCACAGTTAGTAGTTGTTCAATTTTATATTTGAGTTTCTTAAGAACTCTTGTGTTAATACCATCTGGTCCTGGTGACTTATTGTTTAATATCAATTTGTTCCAAAATCTCCTCTAATGATACCTCAATCTGGGACAGTTTCTCAGATTTGTCACTGTCATAAACATACAGATAAGGGCAACATAAAAATCCCTCCTGGGCAGCTGTACTGAATCTTTACCTGTAAGGGGTTAAGAAGTTCAAATAACCTAGTTGGCACCTGACCACAAGGGCCAATGAGGAAAGAAGATATTTTCAAATCTGTGGGTGGGGGAGGTTTTGTTTGTGCTCTCTTTGTTGTTCCCTCTCTGGACAGAGAGAGAGACCAGGCAGGAAAAACATCTCCTGAAAACATACCTGAAATGATCCATATAAGATTACAAAAATTATAAGTAAGGGAAATGCATTAGATTATCTTTTGTTTTAGCTTGTGAATTTTCTGTATGCTAAGAGGGAGTTTTATTCCTGTTTTTTGTAACTTTGAAGCTGAGCCTAGAGGGGAGTCCTCTGTGTTTTATATCTTCTTATTACCCTGTAAAGTTACCTTCCATCCTGATTTTTGCAGGTGTGATTCTTTTACTTTTTCTATAAATAAAGTTCTTCCTTTAAGAATCTGATTGATATTCAGTGTCCTAGAAACCAAGGGTCTGGTTGGTACTCTCATTATTCTTAAGCCTCCCCAGGAAAGGGGATGAAGGAGCTTGGGGAAATATTTTGGGGAACTAGGGACTCCAAGTGACTCTTTTCCTGAATTTTTGTCTAAATCACTTGGTGGTGGCAGCAATAGCATCCAAGGACAAGGAAAGGATTTGTGCCTTCTGGAACTTTTTAACCTAAGCTGATAGAAATAAGCTTAGGGGGTCTTTCATGCAGGTCCTCACATCTGTACCCCAGAGTTCAGAGTGTGGAGGGAACCCTGACAGAATGCTTCAGGTTTGGGAATCTCCCTCACATCCTCAGCCATGAAGATCGATGCAAAGAATTCATTTAGCTTCTCTGCAAAGGCCTTATCATGCATGTGTGCTCCTGTAGCATCTTGATCATCCAGTGGCCCCACTGGTTGTTTAGCAGGTTTCCTGCTTCTGATGTACTAAAAAAAACATTTTTGCTATTACTTTTTGAGTCTTTGGCTAACTGTTCCTCAAATTCTATTTTGGCCTTCCTAATTCTATGTTTAAACTTCATTTGCCAGTATTTATGCTCCTTTCTATTTTCCTCACTAGGATTTAACTTCCACTTTTAAAATTATGCCTTTTTGCCTCTCACTGCTTCTTTTACTTTCTTGTTTAGCCATGGTAGCACTTTTTTGGTTCTCTCACTATGTTTTTTAATATGGGGTATACATTTAAGTTGAGCCTCTATTATGATGTCTTTAAAAAGTTTCCATGCCGCTTGTAGGGATTTCACTTTTTGCGCTGTATCTTTTAATTTCTGTTTAACTAAATTCCTCATTTTCGTGTAGTTCCCCTTTCTGAAATGAAATGCTACCTCAGTGGGCTGCTGTGGTGTTTTCCCCGCCACAGGGATGTTAAATTGTATTATGTTTGTAACCCTTCTGCTACGTGGCGCCAGCAGCAACACGGGCCAGGTTCAATATCTAGCGGTTCCTTTTCAACAATACAACACAGAACCGGCTCAAGCGACCACCCAGTGACCTGGGACAATTACACTCCACCCTCGGGCACCTCTAAGAGGCAATACTTCCCTCTCACAAGCACAGAGTCTGAGTGTAGCAAAAACTTTTACATAAGAACATAAGAACATAAGAAAGGCCATACCGGGTCAGACCAAAGGTCCATCTAGCCCAGTATCCTGTCTACCGACAGTGGCCAATGCCAGGTGCCCCGGAGGGAGTGAACCTAACAGGCATTGATCAAGTGATCTCTCTCCTGCCATCCATCTCCATCCTCTGACAGACAGAGGCTAGGGACACCATTCCTTACCCGTCCTGGCTAATAGCCATTAATGGACTTAACCACCATGAATTTATCCAGTTCTCTTTTAAACTCTGTTATAGTCCTAGCCTTCACAACCTTCTCAGGTAAGGAGTTCCACAAGTTGACTGTGCGCTGCGTGAAGAAGAACTTCCTTTTATTTGTTTTAAACCTGCTGCCTATTAATTTCATTTGGTGACCCCTAGTTCTTGTATTATGGGAATAAGTAAATAACTTTTCCTTATCCACTTTCTCCACATCACTCATGATTTTATAGACCTCTATCATATCCCCCCTTAGTCTCCTCTTTTCCAAGCTGAAGAGTCCTAGCCTCTTTAATCTCTCCTCATATGGGACCCATTCCAAACCCCTAATCATTTTAGTTGCCCTTTTCTGAAGCTTTTCCAGTGCCAGTATATCTTTTTTGAGATGAGGAGACCACATCTGTATGCAGTATTCGAGATGATGGCATACCATTGATTTATATAAGGGCAGTAATACATTCTCAGTCTTATTCTCTATCCCCTTTTTAATGATTCCTAACATCCTGTTTGCTTTTTTGACCGCCTCTGCACACTGCGCAGACATTTTCAGAGAACTATCCACGATGACTCCAAGATCTTTTTCCTGACTTGTTGTAGCTAAATTAGCCCCCATCATATTGTATGTATAGTTGGAGTTATTTTTTCCCATTTGCATTACTTTACATTTATCCACATTAAATTTCATTTGCCATTTTGTTGCCCAATCACTTAGTTTTGTGAGATCTTTTTGAAGTTCTTCACAGTCTGCTTTGGTCTTAACTATCTTTAGCAGTTTAGTATCATCTGCAAACTTTGCCACCTCACTGTTTACTCCTTTCTCCAGATCATTTATGAATAAGTTGAATAGGATCGGTCCGAGGACTGACCCTTGGGGAACACCACTTGTTACCCCTCTCCATTCTGAGAATTTACCATTTATTCCTCCCCTTTGTTCCCTGTCTTTTAACCAGTTCTCAATCCATGAAAGGACCTTCCTTTTTATCCCATGACAACTTAATTTACGTAAGAGCCTTTGGTGAGGGACCTTGTCAAAGGCTTTCTGGAAATCTAAGTACACTATGTCCACTGGATCCCCCTTGTCCACATGTTAATAAAAGGAGGGAAATAACTCAGCATTAATTTGGGAAAACACCACAACTAGGGTTCATAAACACAACGACCCACCCCCAAGTAAGCTGAGCAGAGTCCTTTTCCCCTCAGGTATTTAAGTCCAGCAACCCAAATGTCCCTTTAACGTGCCCGTCCCTTCTCTGTACCCCACTCACAGTTGCTGTCCTTGGCTAGTGCAGCCCCAGAGTTCAGAGGTTCATCTGCAGAGTTCATCTCCCACCCTGTGTGGAGGTGGGGAAGGAGGCACCTTACACGCTGCACTGCTCGGGCACTCGCTCGTCACCCCAACGGTCGATTGCTGCGTTTCTCTGTGGGGCTCTGCTCTGGCCCTCGCCACCAGCCTCTCTGCCAGTCGCCCTGCTGTCCGCTTGCCACGCCTGTTTCATTGTTGTGAAGGCTTCTGGGCTTGGGCTGGAGCCCGGGCTCTAGGACCCTGTGAGAGCTGCCAGGAAATCCCCTCGGCCAGGGCTGCACTGAGGTCATGTGGTGCTAATTGCTCATGTGCACAAGCCGAGCGCCTGGCAGAGTCCGAGTGCCTGGGGTCAGCACAGTGACCTTCATCAGCCACACCTGTGCTCTGCTCCCAGCATGACAGCGGGTGTGTCTGGCAGAGCCATGGCCCAGGGCAGGCCAGTGCTCAGAGCAGAGCCCAGGAGCTGGCGCGGGAGGGATTCGGTGCCGCCAGCAGGGCACAGGGTGGCTGTGGCTGTGCCGAGCGGGGTGGGGGCCGGGAAGGTGAAGGGGGATGGAGAGAGGGAGGCGACTCTACCTGCTCCTCCCATTGGTCCTGGGGAGGGGAGAGGCGCTAACACGGGGTCCTGTCCCCTCACAGCCCTTGCTGCCTGTGGGAGGCAGGGCCCCCGAACTCTTTCTGCTTCCAGTGGGGGGTAACTAGCTTTGCTTTCTCTTGTCCCAGGTTGACTGCCAGAACCATTTGCAAGGGGCCAATCTTGTCTCCATTCACAATACTGGAGAAGCTGAAATTCTGTCCAATTATATCAAGCAGCACCACACAGAGTGGAAACCCATCTGGATCGGACTCTCAGACCCTCATGGGGTGAGTGCCTCGTGCTCGCTCTACCTCTGGCAGCCTCTCCCCAGGCCCCAGGGTTCTGTGTCTCTGCTCAGTGAGGTTGTTGTTTGGGGCGGGGGTGCCACAGAGCAGGATTTCCATGGGAACGGGGTGAAAAGGGACTGTTACCGCCTGGGTTTTCAGTCACAGGGTCGATCCCCAGCACCCGGTGCAGAGTATGAACTGCTGGTATTAATATTCACGTTCGTGACACTAGTGCCCGGGGACCCAGCACACCGGCCTGTTGTGCTCAGACCGTACACGCCCGGCAGGAGAGTCAGTCCCGCCCCACACAGATGAGACGTCTAGACGAGGGTTCGGGGAAAGGGGCAGCCCCATGGGCAGAGCGACCAATGCGAGGGCACAGAGCCCTGGGAGTTCTCTCACTCTTTATGTATTCGTCCTCAGGGTGGGCTTAGTGAGGGGGGAAGAAGGAGGATCCAGGGAACTACAGGCCAGTCATCTCACCTCAGTCCCTGGAAAAATCATGGAGCAGGTCCTCAAGGAATCAATTCTGAAGCATTTAGAGGAGAGGAAAGTGATCAGGTACAGTCAGCATGGATTCACCAAGGGCAAGTCATGCCTGACTAACCTAATTGCCTTCTATGATGAGATAACTGGCTCTGTGGATGAGGGGAAAGCAGTGGATGTGTTATTCCTTGACTTTAGCAAAGCTTTTGATACGGCCTCCCACAGTATTGTTTCCAGCAAGTTAAAGAAGTATGGGCTGGATGAATGGATTATAAGGTGGATAGAAAGCTGGCTAGATCGTCAGACTCAACGGGTAGTGATCATTGGCTCCATGTCTAGTTGGAAGCTGGTATCATGAGGAATGCCCCAAGGGTCGGTCCTGGGGCCAGTTTTGTTCAATATCTTCATTAATGATCTGCAGGATGGCGTGGTCTGTACCCTCAGCAAGTTTGCAGATGACATTAAACTGGAAGGAGTGGTAGATACTCTGGAGGGTAGGGATCAGATACAGAGGGACCTAGACAAATTAGAGGATTGGGCCAAAACAAATCTGATGAGGTTCAACAAGGACAAGTGTAGAGACCTGCACTTAGGACGGAAGAATCCCATGCACTGCTACAGACTAGGGACCGAATGGCTAGACAGCAGTTCTGCAGAAAAGGACCTAGGGGTTACAGTGGATGAGAAACTGGATATAAGTCAACAGTGTGCATTTGTTGCCAAGAAGGCTAATGGCATTTTGGGCTGTATAAGTAGGGGCATGGCAAGCAGATCGAGGGATGTGATCATTCCCCTCTATTCGCCATTGGTGAGGCCTCATCTGGAGTACTGTGTCCAGTTTTGGGCCCCACACTACAAGAAGGATGTGGAAAAATTGGAAAGAGTCCCGTGGAGGGCAAGAAAAATGATTAGGGGGCTGGAGCACATGACTTATGAGGAGAGGCTGAGGGAACTGGGATTGTTTAGTCTGCAGAAGAGAAGAATGAGGTGGAATTTGATAGCTGCTTTCAACTACCTCAAAGGGGGTTTCAAAGATGATGGAGCTCGGCTGTTCTCAGTGGTAGCAGATGACAGAATAAGGAGTAATGGTCTCAATTTGCAGTGGGGGAGGTTTAGGTTGGATATTAGGAAAAACTTTTTCACTAGGAGGGTGGTGAAGCACTGGAATGCGTTACCTAGAGAGGTGGGGGAAATCTCCTTCCTTAGAGGTTTTTAAGGTCAGGCTTGACAAAGCCCTGGCTGGGATGATTTAGTTGGGAATTGGTCCTGCTTTGAGCAGTGGGTTGGACTAGATGACCTCCTGAGGTCCCTTCCAACCCTGATATTCTATGATTCTATTCTATGATCACCTGGCCAGAGGCGCGTCGGTTCCAGGCCTGTAGGGTCCCGATACCCACCCAACACAGGCTCAGGGAAGGGCAGTGACTGGGGCTGGCGGGAATGGGGAGGTTGCAGATCCCCCCTAGCTACAGAGGCTTAATCACTTACAGCTCAAAGTGAGCAACCGCGGCTCTTGTTTGGCCCCTGGGACAGTCCAGTTGCGACTCAGGGCTCTGCAGGCCAATGTGGGATGGGGGTGGGGCTAGGGCCGGTGCAACCACTAGGCGAACTAGGCAGCCGCTTAGGGCACCAAGATTTGGGGGCGCCAAAAAGCGGTGTCCGGCCTCACGGGAGTCAGCTGAGCTGGGCAGGGTGGGGAGCGAGGCCTCCATAACAAACCCGCCCGCTCAGAGAGGGGCGCCGCGCAGGACGGTCAGTGGGAGCCTGCGGTGGAGCAAGGAGGAGACAGCCGGCCAGGTGCAGCGACCAGCGCGGCCGAGGGACGGAGCCCTTTAGGGAGGCAGGACGCAGTCCTGAGCTCAGGTGAGCTTCGCCCTCCAACGCGCGCGCCTGGGGCCGGGCGCAGCTGCCTCCTGGGGCGAGGGAAAGTGAAACTAAACCCCACAGCGCGATGGAGGGGAAACGGCTGACACAGGTGCCGCTTCCAAACACCGACCCCCTCCCTGGTGGAAAGGAGCCACTTCTAACACCGGCCCCTCCCGGGTGCTGGTCTGCAGCCTGGCTTCTGCTCCCTGCCCGGCTCGGCTGCCAGGGACTGATGCTGAGCGAGCCGGAAACATGATGGGGGCGCAAAGCTCCTGCTTGCTCTCCCCTGGTCCCCAGCACCCGAGCCCAGACGGGGAGCAGAAGCCACCTCCCCAGCCAGGCTCTCTCAGGCAGCCGCCAGCCCGCCATGCAGCAGAGCAGTGTGAGAGGGGCTGGTCCCACCCCTTCCATTCCCCAACATTTGGGGAAGTGCCCCCTGATGCGTCGCCCAGCCCTGCCCCCGCCCCGGAGCACCCACAGAGTCTGCGCCTATGCAGGCTGCTTTTCAGGCCAGCCTCGGTTACTGTTTCTCCCTGGGGCCCTGCCCAGCCGCTGCTCCCCCATAAACCCTGCACAGAGCTGCCCCCGGCTGCAGTGTCTGGCAGTCACAGTCTGCTCCACACGCTGCTCCCCGGCTCCTGGTGCTGCTGGTGCTGCACGCTGTTCCTCGGTGGAGTCCTCTGCATCCAGCTTCTCTGCTGCTCCGGGCTCGCTGTGCCGCTGCTTGTCCCCGAGCCAGGCCAACCCCTGCTTCCCCCAGCAGAGTTCCTGCCTCATTCGGCTCACAGGGCGCGGGGGGACCCGGGGGCAGGACGCCAGCAGGGATAATGTGTGTGGTCGCGTGTGTGACGTGGGACTTGCATGAGGACAAATCTTCTATTTAATCCACACACCCAGCTGCCGAGGCTGAACGGGACGTTTCTGAGAGCTCTAGGCTGGTCGCACGTGATGGGTGCTGCTGGCCCTGCTGGCTGGCCGGCTGCCGGAGAGCAATGCCGCCGGTGGGACCGATGGGAGACGGGGGAGCGCCGTGGGCAGCACTGCTGGGCAGCACAGACGCACCCTGCTGCAGCCGCTCCTGTCTGGCCCCAGAGCGCGGGAGAGGCTGGTGTTTCGGGGGGCAGTGACGGCGCAGACTCCTGCACGAGGCTCCCTCCAGCCGACAGGCTGTCGTCACTTGCTAAACACGCCCGACGGCTCTTGGCTCCTCTCTTCTCACCGTGATAAAATGACAGAGACAGAGACCTCCTGGGCCACGTCGCAGCCTTTCACCCCTCGGGGGGTCAACTCAGCTTGGGGCAGCGTCAGCCTCTGCCCCTCGGCAGCTCCCCCTGCACCCGCCCACTGAGGAGCTGCCCACCGAGGGACACGGCCCCGTACAAAACCCTGGGGAATTAATAACCCAGAACTCCCTTCAGGGACAGGGAAGGGGGGATCAGGACCCACCCGAATCCCTGAACGCACGGACAGAACAAGGGGATTGTCGCCAACATTCCCGGCTCCTTCCCATCGGCTGAGGTGCTGGCAGCCCACTCCAGGCGCAGACGGCGTCTGCTTCCCTCCCCAGCAAACAGCCCAAGGGAACACACGATAGAGGTGGGGCCGTGGGTGGTCAGCCCTAATGGTCGGAGCAGGAGCAGGAAGCGGATCCAACACAAGGGTCAGAGCCGGAGTCAGGAATTAATAGCCAAGCCGAGGGTCAGAGCCAGGAGGGGACCCAGGAGGCACATCAAGGGTCAGCGCCGGAGCCCGGGGGCAGGGTAAGGAAGCCGGGACCAGGAGCGAGCCGAGGCGGCCAGGACTGAGCAGGAGCAAGGCTGGGAAACCAGCAGGAGCAGGAGGAGGAGCAGGGCTGGAGCAGGACAGGAGCCCGGCGAGGAGCAGCAGCACAGGGAGGATCGCGGCCGTGGCATGACCACACTGAGCAGCCAGAGAGCTGCTGGGCTAAGAGCCGGCCAGCTGCCCTTCC
>NC_048298.1:1967766-1998317 GCF_013100865.1 Trachemys scripta elegans | reverse complement strand
AAGGGGAACCCTGGCAGCGCCCTGACCACTCAGGTCCTGAGATACAATCCGGGCGGGCCCCAGCGCGCTCTGGAGTGCAGATCCTTGCTCCTCTCTCTTCCCTGCCCCATACTGGGAGGGCAGTCAGGAGAGAACCCCTTGTGTGACCTCATAAAACTGCTGCTTACCACCTCCCCTGGGTCAGTTTACATGTCTGCTCCAGTGACAGGCAGGAGACACACAAGCACACACACCCCTGGCCCCAGATGGGGACTCTGCTGAGCTGTTAAAGGGTGATGGCTCTGAGTCGCTGTTGCACCCCTGCTGTGCAAACACTGATCCACACAGTGATGTGGGCACCAGAGCTGCATTTAGCCCCCTCGTGGGGTCGTGTTAGTCACAAGGATTCGCACACTCACCGGCTGCTTGTGAAAGTGCTGCCCAGTCTCGAAACATTCACAGATTGGGCACTAATGACTGTTCCCATGGAAACAGGCACTGGGAGGGGATCGTTAGCAATAGCTGCAGCCAGGGAGCAGACCCCGCGGCGGTGCTGTACGTGACTGGGCGCTCACAGCGCCAGCGGGGAGGGGAAGAAGTTCCAAATAGCCCAGACGGCGACAGCGACTAGCCCAGTGGTTTTGAAACTTTTTGTATTGATGCCCCCATTCGCACAGCAAGCCTCTCAGTGGGACCCCCGTTATACATTCACAACGAGAGGGGTCATTTAATTGAATGGGGCCTCGGGGCTGCCAGCCCCACAGAGCTGACAGCTCGTTACCCCCATGTAACTACCTTGTGACCCCTTGAGGGGTCAGGACCCCAAGTTTGAGAACCCCTGGACTAGCCAGTGTTGGTGGATTCGAGGGGTCAGTTTGCAGGCAGGTTGTGAACAGGAGAGGGGCGAAATTCACAACTAATCCCCTGCCTGGCCCTGATCACTGAGTGCTGTGTCTGTGTGGGGCCTGCAGTGCCAGTGGGTGGGGGGAGCGAGGGGCAGGGCCGGGGCTCTCAGACCAATTCCATTTATCCCTGGGCCAGGCCTGGGCCCGCCCTGAGCCGGGTGTGTTAGACAGTCACACGCTAGGGTAACAAGCAGCCCATTGAGCACTGGGCTCTGTAATAATTGATTAACATTTTACTAAACCATTAATTCTTTGTTACGTTTATGAACTATTCCTAAATTACACCCAAAACATTATGTTAAAGGAACATGAAAGTCCCAAAGTCAAGGAAGTGCCAGTCTAAGGCTGCCCATGTAACCTTAACTCAGCCCCTGGTACGTGTGCATCATGATACAGTCTTGAGTTACAGGCTCAGAGTCCATCAGGCCTGATGCCGGCAGATGGGCACAGCCAGCGCCGCAGTCACTGGACAGGATAGAGTCAAACAGCAGCAGAAACCCGCACCCAAGGGAACGGGGCACTGAGAACGGCCTATACCCCCCGCAGAGCTCCCTGCTGGGCCTGGGGTGCTGCTGAGGGGCAGAGCCCACCCAGCCCAGCCCCAGGACTGTCCTTCCCTAGGCGCTGTCTGGGCTGACTAAGCAGGAATACTACTGCCGGGGCAGCCCCTGGGCACGGGCACAAATACCCCCGGAGCAGAGGGGTAATGGGGTCTGAGGGAGGAACGTGCAGCTCCGTGCACAGCAGGCCGGTAACACTGATTCCTGGGGCAGGGACACATCCCCTCTGCATGGCGGCTGAGCCCTGCCTGGGACAGATGTTCCCATGGGTGTAGCCAGATCCAGGCGGGCAGGGCATGGAGGGGGCCTGGCTGTAGGGCAGCTCACTCAACAGGGAGGGAGGCAGCAGCCCAGTTCCTGAGCGGGTGCCCCCAGTCCCGGGGCAGGGCTCTTGCTCTCTCCTCTGCCCTCTGGCTGGGCTGGGGGGCACGTGGGGTGGGGGAGGTAGGAGCGGTAGCACATGGACCAGGTGTCTCCCTTTTTACACGGAGCCTTGGCCTCTCTTTGCAGGATGGGGCTGCCCCAATCTGGGGTGCTCAGGGCTCCATCCCACCCTCCTCTTCCTCAGGGCTGTGCACGGGAGCTGGGATTTTCTCGGAGGGGCATGGAACGGGGCGGGGGAGGGGTCATTGTACGAGCAGGAACCGCCCAGCCTGCCCCACCCCAGGGGTCATTTCTGTTTTTCTTTCTAGGTTTTCAGAAATGGCACGATTATCCCTGTGATAGGAGATTCCCTTTCATTTGTAAGGGTAAAAGCTGTGGGAGGCAGGTCGCCTGGAGCTCGGGGCTCCCAACACCTGGGCTGTGAGTGAATCGGGTCCCTCCAGCTCCCCTGGGAGACCAGATCCTGAGTCCCCGGCTGCAAAGTCCCTTCTGCAAAGCATTGCTGTGTTACGCTGGGTCACTCCCGCTCTGCTCTGCCCCCTTCTCTCCCTGTCGCACCCACGCTCTGCTCTTCTCAGCAATCTCAGCACAGTGACGTGATAATAAACTTTCCCTGGAGCATTCAGCTCAGTGTGTATCTCCTTTCTCGTGTTCCTGACTCTGGCATGGACAGTCCATGTGTCGCCTGGCCCCAGCCTCAGCACCCCAAAGCCAGTCCTTCAGGGGAAGAAAAGGGACTGAACAAGGAATGAGGGCCCTGACCTTCTGGTAAAAACATGGTGCATCACTAACCCCTTCTGCCCCACCCTCACTGCTCATCCCTCCTGTCCTCATCTCAGCACTCTCCAGAGCAGGACCTGTCTAGCCTGCCTGCAATGCACCTGCTCATCTTGCAGAGCAGGAATACAACCAAAAAAGACTGAGGCAGGACTCCTGGGTTCCAGTCCCAGCTCTGCTGGAGGGATCCTGCGTGACCCAGGGAACATCTCTTCTCCTTTTCCCTGTTATCATTGAATATCAGGGTTGGAAGGGACCTCAGGAGGTCATCTAGTCCAACCCCCTGCTCAAAGCAGGACCAATCCCCAACTAAATCATCCCAGCCAGGGCTTTGTCAAGCCTGACCTTAAAAACCTCTAAGGAAGGAGATTCCACCATCTCCCTAGGTAACCCATTCCAGTGCTTCACCACCCTCCTAGTGAAAAAGTTTTTCCTAATATCCAACCTAAACCTCCCCCACTGCAACTTGAGACCATTGCTCCTTGTTCTGTCATCTGCTACCACTGAGAACAGTCTAGATCCATCCTCTTTGAAACCCCCTTTCAGGTAGTTGAAAGCAGCTATCAAATCCCCACTCATTCTTCTCTTCTGCAGACTAAACAATCCCAATTCCCTCAGCCTCTCCTCATAAGTCATGTGCTCCAGCCCCCTAATTATTTTTGTTGCCCTGCACTGGACTCTTTCCAATTTTTCCACATCCTTCTTGTAGTGTGGGGCCCAAAACTGGACACAGTACTCCAGGTGAGGCCTCACCAATGTCAAATAGAGGGGAACGATCACGTCCCTCGATCTGTTGGTAATGCCCCTACTTATACAGCTCAAAATGCCATTAGCCTTCTTGGCAACAAGAGCACACCGTCGACTCATATCCAGCTTCTTGTCCACTATAACCCCTAGGTCCTTTTCTGCAGAACTGCTTCCTAGCCATTCGGTCCCTAGTCTGTAGCAGTGCATGGGATTCTTCCGTCCTAAGTGCAGGACTCTGCACTTGTCCTTGTTGAACCTCATCAGGTTTCTTTTGGCCCAATCCTCTAATTTGTCTAGGTCTCTCTGTATCCTATCTCTACCCTCCAGCATATCTACTACTCCTCCCAGTTTAGTGTCATCTGCAAACTTGCTGAGGGTGCAATCCACGCCATCCTCCAGATCATTAATGAAGATATTGAAGAAAACCGGCCCCAGGACCAAACCTTGGGGCAGTCTGCTTGATACCGGCTGCCAACTAGACATGGAGCCATTGATCACTACCCATTGAGCCCAACGAGCTAGCCAGCTTTCTGTCCACCTTATAGTCCATTCCTCCAGCCCATATTTCTTTAACTTGCCGGCAAGAATACTGTGGGAGACCATATCAAAAGCTTTCATTTATATTTACATTATTTTTATTTATTATATAATTTATATATAGTTATAATTATCTCTGTCCCTGACTGACGGAATGTTCTCTGCCCCCAGCCTTAGACAGCCTCTCTCAGAGCGTCCCCTTATTGTGCTGGCCCCAGGCCTCTCCTCCAGGGAAAGGGGCTCTCCTGCTTCAATCCCATTCAAATAGCAGCTAGAATAGTCACCAAACTGCCAAACCGAGTGTGTGAGATTTCAGCTTTAAAATCGAACTGGCCTCCTGGCAAATCCACAAACATGAGTCCCGTTCAGGGGTACCAGAGGTAGGGACCCCCCACAGTACAGCTCCTTTCAAGGAATCCATTCGTTTAGCAGGAACTGGACAAAATCAGCCCTGTGTATGAGCGGGGTCTGAATGGACTCCCCCCTGCCCTGGAGGATGAGCTGGGGGAGCAGACCTCAGGAGCAGACGGTATCAGACACACCTGGGCTGCCTAGGTGCTCAGCAGACAGATCTGCTTTACCACAGTGCTCAGTTTGGGCTGTTTGGGGTTAAGCTGGGACGCAGGGGTGTGAAATGTTGTTATCCTCATTGTACGAGTCGAGGGCAGCAGAACCACACTCAGCCTGCCCAATTGACCCTCACGCGCTGAGCGGAGCGAGTGCCCCCACATCCAGTGAGAGCCCGAGGGGGTGGGGCCAGGTGTTCTCTCCTACCTGGGCTGCGGACTCTGTTTGAAGACAATGTGATCAAAGACAACACAGGATGCAGCAGCAGTGGGGTCCCCCCCCACCCAGGGAAATCACTAAGCGCTGGGCCAATTGCCAGAGCCTCAGAACTCAGCGTCGCAGCTCGAGCCAGAAGCGGCAAACGGGAAATGTGGCAGCGCCAGTGATGAGCTTGTGCCACTGGCAAACTAGAGCGTATTCCTGTCCATTGACTCGTGCATTAGTGGAGATCAAAGTGGTTCTTAAATGTGTAACTGTTGGGGGTGTTTAAACTTCATCAAACGAATGGGATGTTACACGCCTTGCTTTTACTCCCGGAAACTAAACAGCTCATCACTTACGAAGGAAGTCTGGTGGAATGCCAGTGAAGGACTTTATCAGAAAAAATGCTAAATCCAAAGCAAATGGCCGTTGTGTGTGATGACTAAGGCTACGTTTTAGTCATAGGTATTTTTAATAAAAGTCATGGACAGGTCAGGGGCAATAAACAAATATTCATGGCCTGTGACCTGTCCATGAATCATAGAATCATAGAATATCAGGGTTGGAAGGGACCTCAGGAGGTCATCTAGTCCAACCCCCTGCTCAAAGCAGGACCAACCTCAACTAAATCATCCCAACCAGGGCTTTGTGAAGCCTGACCCTTAAAAACCTCTAAGGAAGGAGATTCCACCACCTCCCTAGGTAACCCATTGTACTCATACTATAAATACCCTTGACTAAATCTTAGGTGCTCTGGGGGGCTTCAAGGACCCACTGCTGAATGGGGAGGGAGACAGCCTGGGACCTCGTTGCTGCTCCAGGGCTTGGAGATGGCCTGGGGTGCCACGGCATCTCTCGGGGCAGAAGGGCAGACGGGATGCCATGGCTGCTCTGGAGTCGGTGGTGTGGCCCAGAGTCCACAGCTGCTAGGGTGGGCGGCCTGACACCCCACAGCTGTTGTGAGGGGGGCGGCCCAGGGCCCTGCAGTGGCTCCAGGACTGCTGCTACTCCAGGGTCCCCTGGGGTCAGCTGCACTGCCACTGCAGAAACCACGGAGGTCCTGGAAAGTCACAGCATCCATGACAAACTCACAGCCTTAGTGCTGGCTGGGGTCAGAGACTCCAAGAGCATTCCTCACTCACCGTCAGCAAAGAAAAAGCCCACGTGGGTTTCCCATTATGGGCTAGGGAAAGGCCTGAAGGAAGATGAATGGCAGGAAGGACTCCAACCAGGCAGCGGTAAGGCGATTCACAGAGCACATCCTGTCAGATTAGGATCCCAGGACTGGAACCCGGTGCACAGCATGGTTGGTCCCCTACCTGCCATTAAGAAGGTGGTGTGAAGTCCCCCCACCCTCCAGCATCAGGAGATAAGGATGATCAAAAACCCTGAGAGAAGGGCAGGGGCAGCACTGGGGGGGGGGTTGCGGGGGCTACAGACCTCTCCAAAATTGCCTTTCCCCCATAGCCACCCCATAGCAGGTGCCACTCTCTGGCTGCCCAGCTCTGCTGCCCTGCTGGGCATGGGACAGGGGCACATCACCCAGGGCAGGTGGAGGGTCCAGTGGTTGCCTACAGTGCCAGGAGTAACCTGCTCTAACCCAGACTCCTGGGATCCACCCCTGTGGTCCATCTCTGAGGGCTCTGATGGCCCCAGAACTGGGTCTCCCCCCCCCCCAGCAGTGCTTACCTGCTGCCCAGCTCCAACTTCTGGGTGGGGCCTTGGGGGAGAGGAGAAGCAGGGGGTGGAGCCATGAATGGGGGCAGGGCCCCATGGCAAGGGGGGACTAAGGCCCACCTCCGCCCCGCACTGGGAAGGGGCTGGCACCCCACCCTGGAGAAAGGTGTAAGGGACACTGGACCCAGGGAAGAAGCCCAGAGAGTGACACAAGATCTTGAAATTACTTCTGGATATTCTGCTGCCCTTGGAACTCAAACAGGACCTGGCCAGAGGGCAGAGCTACAGAATAGGGACCGCTGCAGGGGGCCCTAGGGAAGAGCTGCCATGCCACCTTCAGCCACAAGGGGGCGTGCCCAATCTTCTTCACATGCCTCTCCCAGCATCAGGGCGTGAGAAGCAAAGGAAAACAATATCATATGGCAGTGCCTTGTCCACAGGGCCGGAGCTGTCAGTGACCGTCTGCCCTGTGCAGAGAGAGCTGAGGGTGAGGATTCATCTCGTTATAGACATTCACAAAAGGTCTTTAAGGGTGAGTTTCACTGACACACAAACAACACTGTGTATTTTGCTGCCTTCCCAGAACCGGGGCGGTTAATTAAAGGAATTTTAGCAAGTGAAAATTAATCCAGACCGATCTGAGAATGTCCCTGGGGCAGCAAAGTCTGAGCAATCTGCCAGTTACTTCTCTAGAGAACTTGGAAGCAAGGTGGATACATGGGTGAGCTAATTAGGGGGATTGCATCTGAGAAGGCCAAAAGAGTCCATTTAATAGAATCGTAGGGTTGGAAGGGAGCTCAAGAGGTCACCTAGTCCAGTCCCCTGCACTCCTGGCAGGACTAAGTATTATCCAGACCATCCCTGACAGGTGTTTGTCTAACCTGCTCTTAAAAATCTCCAATGATGGAGATTCCACAACCTCCCTGGGCCATTTATTCCAGTGTTTAACCACCCTGACAGTGAGGAAGTTTTTCCTAATGTCCAACCTAGACCTCCCTTGCTGTAACACTGCTCTACAGCCAAAATGCTTCTGAAATAAATGTAGTCAAACTTTACTAATTCTGGGTCACTGAGAACGAAAATGATGCTTAAAATTGTTGATTGGCTCTAGTTTTCAAGATATGCTATCGGGTCAGTATATACACGACCCTTGACTTGGGAATGGTGGAGGATAAGTGAGTTATAAAGGGAAGGGATCTCAATTTAAACCAGAAATGACTAAAATACATCTTTGACTGGATCTATGAATAAATCTATGACTGGGTTTGGACAGTACTTGCTTTTTAGGCAAAACAAGGAATGATGCAATCTGAAGCTGGTATTGCGTCATACATGATATGAATTGCATCATGTTATTCCTAGAAGTCATGGATGATGCAATCATAACGAAGCTTACATCACTCTGCTGAGCAAATTGCCCTATATCAGTTCTAGAAATCATACAGTGTCGTGCTCTCTTATTTGTCAGTGTTTGATTTTGCAAAGGGACACATTTCTGTTTAGCCAAAGTGAGCAGAGATGCCTTGTACTTGTGTGAACAGTGCAGATAACTTCTGCTATGTTTGTGGTGAAGTGACTTTTGCATCACAAAAGCGCAGTATAACCACTATGGTTAAGAAAGCCTATCACCTTTATTTTGGCTGCAAAATTGGAGATCAGGACAAGAGGTAGGCCCCACACATATGCTGCAACACTTGTGCAACAAATCTTCGCCAGTGGTTGAACAGGAAAAGGAAATCTATGCCTTTTGCAGTGCCAATGATTTGGAGAGAGCCAACAGATCATACCAGCAATTGTTACTTCTGCATGGTGCCTCCAGTTGGGAAAGGTGTGTCAAAGAAGAAAAAGTGGACTGTGCATTATCCAAACATTCCATCAGCTATACGCCCAGTACCCCACGGAGAAGGACTGCCGGTTCCTGATGCACCAGAATCATTCTCACTTGAGTCTGACGAGGAAGAGGAAGAGGATGAAACTTCTGGTCCTGAACCATCAATGTCACAGGACCCACATTTTCTCCCATCCTCCTCCTCTGAACCACACCTCATAACACAAGGTGAACTGAATGACCTTGTCAGGGATTTGGAGCTACCCAAGAGTAAGGCAGAGCTGTTGGGCTCCAGACTACAGCAGTGGAAGCTCCTGGCAGGTGATGTTAGGGTTTCCATGTTCCGTGACCGTCAAAAGGATTTTGTCCCATTCTTCTTCATAGAAGGTGATCTTGTAGCCTGCAACAACATCGATGGTGTGATGGCAGCCCTCAACATCGTTCACGATCCAGATGAGTGGAGACTATTCATTGATTCATCGAAGACTAGTCTTAAAGCTGTTTTACTGCATAATGGCAATGTTTTGCCATCAATTCCAGTTGGTCATGCAGTTCATATGAAGGAAACCTATGACAACATAAAACAACTTTTGAGGTGCATAAACTACGACCAACATCAGTGGCAGCTTTGTGGCCATTTGAAGGTTGTTGCTCTCTTGCTTGGTCTGCAGACTGGATACACAAAGTACTGCTGTTTTCTCTGCGAATGGGATAGTCGTGCAAGAGATTCCCACTACATCAAGAAAGATTGGCCACTCCGACAGTCATTGGAGCCTGGGAGGAAAAGTGTTCAGCATCCACCACTTGTTGAATCAAGGAAGGTTTTGGTACCACCCTTACACATCAAGCTGGGTCTGATGAAGAACTTTGTGTTTTGTCAATGGCCTTGACAAACAGCTTTCAAGTACCTCCGAGGAAAATTTCCAAGGTTAAGTGAAGCTAAAATAAAGGAAGGTGTCTTTGTTGGTCCTCAGATTCGTGAGCTTCGAGATGATGCATTTGACCATGCACTCTGTGGCAAGGAAAAGACGGCATGGAAAGCCTTCCAGTTAGTGGCAATAAATTTTCTCGGAAACAACAAGGCAGACAACTACAGGTTGTTGGTGGAAAACCTCCTCAAGGCATACAAAAAGCTTGGTTGTAACATGTCGCTAAAGATACATTTTTTGCACTCTCATCGAGATTTTTTTCCACCGAACTGCAGAGCAGTGAGCGACGAGCACGGCGAGCGATTTCACCAGGACATTGCAACAATGGAGAAACGGTATCAGGGCAAATGGAGCCCATCAATGCTTGCAGACTATTGCTGGACAGTGACAAGAGATGCTCCATTTAATGAATACAAGAGACAAGCCAAGAAGCGCCGAGTAGACACTGAATAGGACTAAACTATGTACATAATAGTTTGCCTTTTGTTTCATAATACATTTTATTTATATAACCCGTTTGCTGATTTTTAAAGTGTTACATAAACAGGACAGGTGAAATATTATCATGTAAAGCAACCATAAACACATGAAAAGACCTAGGTTTACAATTTATGATTAAAACTCTACTGTCTACACAATATATATATATATATATATATATATATATAGACATAAAATGTAAAAACTTAAATATCTTAGAAACAGTAGCCAATCAGTTGTTTTAATTGTCATATTTGAATTCAGCACATCAAAATACATAATAAATAGCACATTTTATCTCTGAAGCAGACGACTTCTCAAAAATTGTAGACCTGTGATAATTTAAGCCTATTGATTCTTATCCTATCCTAAGAGGTTAAGAAGTACAATTTTTCTCCCTCCTCCTTTTATGTACTTGAAAACTGTTCTCATGTCCCCTCTCAGTCTTCTCTTTTCCAGACTAAACAAACTGAGTTTTTTCAATCCTCCATCATAGGTCATGTTTTCTAGACCTCTAATAATTTTTGATGCTCTTCTCTGGATTCTCTCTGATTTGTCCACATCTTTCCTGAAAAGTAGCACCCAGAACTGGACACAAAACTCCAATAGAGGCCTGATCAGCGTGGAGTAGAGTGGAAGAATTACTTCTCGTGTCTTGCTCACAACACTCCTGCTAATACAGCCCAGAATGATGTTCGCTTTTTTTGCAATAGCGTTACACTATTGACTCCTATTTAGCTTGTGGTTCACTCTGACCCCCAGATCCCTTTCTGCAGTACTCCTTCCTAGGCAGTCATTTCCCATTTTGTATGTGTGCAACTGATTGTCCCTTCCTAAGTGGAGTACTTTGCATTTGTCCTTATTGAATTTCATCCTATTTACTTCAGACCATTTCTCCAGTTTGTCCAAATGATTTTGACTTATCCTATCCTCCAAAGCACTTGCAACCCCTCCCAGCTTGGTATCATCCACAAACTTTATACATATACTCTCTATGCCATTATCTAAATCATTGATGAAGATATTGAACAGAACCGGACCCAGAACCGATCCCTGGGGGACCCCACTCGTTATGCCCTTCCAGCCAGGGCCGGCTCCAGGGTTTTGGCCGCCCCAAGCAGCCCAAAAAAAAAAAAAAAACCACAAGCCGCGATCACAATCTGCGGCGGCAATTCGGCAGGAGGTCCTATGCTCCAAGCCAGAGTGAGGGACCGTCCGCCGAATTACCGCCGAATAGCTGGACGTGCCGTCCCCTCGGGAGTGGCCGCCCCAAGCACCTGCTTGACAAGCTGGTGCCTGGAGCCGGCCTTGCTTCCAGCATGAGTAGTTATCAGTGGTTCACACTCTCTGGGAATGGTTTTCCAACCATTATGTACCCACCTTATAGTAGCTCCATCTAGATTGCATTTCTCTAGTTTGAGTATGACAAGGTCATGTGAGACAGTATCAAAAGCCTTACTAAAGTCAAGATATACCACATCTACTGCTTCCCCCCCCCCCACCCCATCCACAAGGCTTGTTACCCTGTCAAAGAAAGCTATCAGATTGGTTTGACAGGATTTGTTCTTGACAAGTCCATGCTGATTGTTACTTATCACCTTATTATCTTCTGGATGTTTGAAAATTGATTGCTTAATTATTTGCTCCATTATCTTTCTAGGTACAGAAGTTAAGCTGACTGGTCTGTAATTCCCTGGGTTGTCCTTATTTCCCTTTTTATAGATGGGCACTAGATTTTCCCATTTCCAGTCTTCTGGAATCTCTCCCATTTTCCATGACTTTTCAAAGACAATCACTAATGGCTCAGATAGCTCCTCAGTCAGCTCCTTAAATATTTTAGGATTTATTTCATCAGGCCCTGGTGAAGACATCTAACTTGCCTCAGGACCCTCTGTTCCTTAGACACCTTTAAGACTAACAGAAGTATTGGAGCATAAGCTTTCGTGGGTGAATGCCCACTTCATCAGACGCATGTGGTGGAAATTTCCAGAGGAAGGTATAAATCAGTATGGGGATAACGAGGTTATCAGGGAGGGTGAGGTGCTTTGATAGCAGTTGAGGTGTGAACACCAAGGGAGGATAAACTGCTTCTATAGTTCGATAGCCATTCACAGTCTTTGTTTAATCCTGATCTGATGGTGTCAAATTTGCAAATGAACTGGAGCTCAGCAGTTTCTTTTTGGAGTCTGATCCCAAAGTTTTTTTGCTGTAAGATGGCTACTTTTATATCTGCTATTGTGTGGCCAGGGAGGTTGAAGTGTTCTCCTACAGGTTTTTGTATATTGCCATTCCTAATATCTGATTTGTGTCCATTTATCCTCTTGCGTAGTGACTGTCCAGTTTGGCCAATGTACATAACAGAGGGGCATTGCTGGCACATGATGGCATATATAACATTGGTGGACATACAGGTGAATGAGCCGGTGATGTTGTAGCTGATCTGGTTAGGTCCTGTGATGGTGTTGCTGGTGTAGATATGAGGGCAGAGTTGGCATCGAGGTTTGTTGCATGGGTTGGTTCCTGAGTTAGAGTTGTTATGGTGCGGTGCGTGGTTGCTGGTGAGAATATGCTTAAGGTTGGCGGGTTGTCTGTGGGCGAGGACTGGCCTGCCTCCCAAGGTCTGTGAAAGTGAGGGATCATTGTCCAGGATGGGCTACAGACTCAACCCAGCAGAAGAGTCTGTCCTATCTCGGGGACTCTCTTTTTTCCCCAGCACCCCCACGAACATGATACAGTTCTGTGGTGATCTGGAAGCCTACTTTTGCCACCTCCGACTCAAAGAATACTTTCAAGATAACACTGAACAGTGCACTGATCCACAGATACCCTCCCACCAACAACACAGGAAGAAGAACTCCACATGGACTCCTCCTGAGGGTCGAAATGACAGTCTGGACCTATACATAGAATGCTTCCGCCGACGTGCACAGGCAGAAATTGTGGAAAAACAACATCGCTTGCCTCATAACCTAAGTCGTGCAGAACACAATGCCATCCACAGCCTCAGAAACCACCCTGACATTATCATCAAAGAGGCTAATAAAGGAGGTGCTGTTGTCATCATGAACAGGTCTGACTACCAGAAGGAGGCTGCCAAACAACTCTCCAATACCAAATTCTACAGGCCACTTTCCTCAGATCCCACTGAGGAATACACTAAGAAACTGCACCATTTACTCAGGACACTCCCTACACTAACACAGGAACAAATCAACATACCCTTAGAGCCCCGACCGGGGTTATTCTGTCTACTACCCAAGATCCACAAACCTGGAAATCCTGGATGCCCCATCATCTCGGGCATTGGCACTCTCACTGAAGGACTGTCTGGATATGTGGACTCCCTACTCAGACCCTACGCCACCAGCACTCCCAGCTATCTCCGTGACACCACTGATTTCCTGAGAAAGCTACAATATATTGGTGACCTCACAGAAAACACCATCCTAGCCACCATGGATGTAGAGGTTATCTACACAAACATCCCACACAGATGGAATACAAGCTGTCAGGAACAGTATCCCTGATGATGACACAGCACAACTTATTGCTGAGCTCTGTGACTTTATCCTCACACACAATTATTTCAAATTTGGTGACAATATATACCTCCAGACCAGTGGCACCGCTATGGGCACCTGCATGGCCCCACAATATGCCAACATTTTTATGGCTGACCTGGAACAACACTTCCTCAGCTCTCGTCCACTCATGCTCCTTCTCTACCTACGCTATATTGATGACATCTTCATCATCTGGACCCATGGGAAGGAGACCCTGGAAGAGTTCCACCATGATTTCAACAGCTTCCACTCCACCATCAACCTCAGCCTGGACCAATCTACACGGGAGGTCCACTTCCTAGACACCACAGTACAAATAAGCGATGGCCACGTTAACACCACCCAAACCGAAAACCCACCGACCGCTACGCCTACCTTCATGCCTCCAGCTTCCACCCCGGACACCCACACGATCCATCGTCTACAGCCAAGCGCTGAGGTACAACCGCATCTGCTCCAACCCCTCAGACAGAGACCAACACCTACAAGATATTCACCAAACATTCTCAAAACTACGATACGCACACAAGGAAATAAAGAAACAAATCAACAGAGCCAGACGTGTACCCAGAAGCCTCCTGCTACAAGACAGGCCCAGAAGAGAAACCAACATAACTCCAATGGCCATCACCTACAGTCCTCAGCTTAAACCTCTCCAACACATCAGTTATCTACAACCCATCCTGGACAATGATCCCTCACTTTCACAGACCTTGGGAGGCAGGCCAGTCCTCACACACAGACAACTCGCCAACCTTAAGCATACTCTCACCAGCAACCACACACCGCACCATAACAACTCTAACTCAGGAACCAACCCATGCAACAAACCTCGATGCCAACTCTGTCCACATATCTACACAAGCAACACCATCACAGGACCTAACCAGATCAGCTACAACATCACCGGCTCATTCACCTGCATGTCCACCAATGTTATATATGCCATCCCTCCAACTTGTGAGCTCCAGGGACTGGACGGCGTGACCCGGCCTTCCCCTCGAGGTGCAGAGCTGGGGATGCCTCAGTCTTACTAACAATGTTCCCTGGAGCCCCATCCATCCCACGATCCCCAAGTGCATCACAGACACTCCTGGTGTTACCCTCTCCCCCTCCCGCCCCAGCAGCAGGTTGGTGTCATTAGCCCCCCAGCACAGACCGAGACGGGGAGGGGCTTTCCCCAGGGATGGTCACCGAGGAAGCCAATGGCGGCCAAGCCAGGAATGGAACCCAGGAGTCCTGGCTCAGTCTGTTGTTGGTATGAATGGGGTAGATGTTTATGGAGCCCATGTACCCCACTGAACGGGTCCCTCTCAGCGCCTGATCCCCAGGCATCTACTGCAGCTCTCAACTACGTGTTCTTAGTCCTTTAGCTCCAGCGGTGGAGAGCTCTGATGTTTACACCACAGACAGACACGTCCCTGCTTTGAGGCACTCAGTGTCTGAGTGGAGATGAGAGCAGGAGCAGATGACACAGGGACGGTGGGACAGAAAAGAGAGAAAACTCTGGTTAGTGCAGGGAGACCAAGTCCTGTCCCTTAGCCTAAAGGCCAGGCCCAACCTTCCTCCCTCTGGGGGTCCCCTCCTCTCCTCCAATGGGATCTGGGCTATTTAGGACAAAGTCGGGGGGGGCTGGATGGACTCATCTGCATCAGGGCCAGGAATGGGTCAGAGGAGACACACACAGACCTGTATGCTCAGGAGAGTTTATTCTTGGAGTGGGCTGCAGCCATTGAGGGGAAGGGAGGGAAGGGGCAGGAGTGTAACTCGAACAGAGACGCTTGGGGGAAGAGAGTTTGCAGCTGGGGAAGTGAGATCTGGTCTCTCAGGGAGGGAGGGGACTGGCCCTTGAAGCAGCAAAAAGCATCCAAATGTCTGGGTCATTGTCTGATCACAGCCAAGGAGCTCAGTTCTTCTGCATCCCAGGTGCTGAGCTCCCACTTCAGGCGCAGGCAACCGACTCCTCTCGCTAGAGTGTTCTCTTGCAAATGTAGGCGCTTTGCTTGCTACAGACGTTATCGTTCCATTCCTTAAAACCTAGAAGTCAAAACAGAAATCACTGGAGCAGGGGAAGGGCGAGTGGGGCCATTCCTGCCCTTACAGTGACACCCCCCCCCCCTCATTGCACCCTGCTGAGAGAAGACCCCTGCTCCTGGGCATGAGGCTGTGAGGATGAGGAGGCTGGAGATGAAGGCCCATGTGCCTCAGACAGGGACAGGCTCCATCGTTCCCTGGGGGATGCTGTGTCAGCGTGACAGTGGAAGACCCTCTTCTATTGTGTTGGAATGTGTCTGATGAGAGCATGACGGGGCCTCTTGGTGCTAGGTGCTGTGTCCATGCACACACCAACAGACAATCCCTGCCCCAGAGAGAGCACAGTCTAATAGACAAGAGGTGGGTGGGGAAACTGAGGCCCAGAGTGGGGAAGTGACTTGCCCAAGGTCACCCAGCAGCTCAGTGGCAGGGCTGGGAATAGAAGCCAGGTCTCTGGAGTCACAGTCCTGTAGCTGTCCACTAGGTCACGCTGCCTCTTGATCTGCGACTGCTGTTACCTCCCATTCCCCCCACACACACACACACACACACCCCTCAAAAGGCCACAAAGGAGAGCATGAGAGGCCTGGCTAGGTACCAGTGGGAGACAAGCTCAGGAAGAGGGAAGCCAGCTCACTTGGTGCTGAATGAGTTGGCCCTACCTTCATCTCCTACACCTCTGGGTTTGTGTGTGGCCCAGGGGCAGCATCTCTCCCCAAGGGACAGCACGAAGGATGAATTGCTGTGAAGTTCACGCTCTTTCCCATTAGCGCACTGGTTTTGCAAATGTTATACTTCTACTATTTGCTGTGTGTGTGACTAGTCATGCAGGTCACATGGCATTGCTCCCGCTCCGTGATTGGATGCGCGACTCTTTCAGTAGCAGATAATGGAAAAGCAAATCCTGCCCAGTGAGAGTCTGTGGGGAAAGGAGCATTCGTGCCAATGGTGCTGAACACTCAAACTCCGTCTGAGGCTGGGCAAGTCACGTGACTAGCAGGGCCCATGAACAATGAATCACTCATGAATTGGTGAATGAGCTTTCCCTTTCAGCCAGTCTCCATCCTACCAGCCCTGGCCTCCCCAGCAGAGGGGACAGGCGGGGTGTGGCTGAAGCCACTGTGCTCTGGCCATCCAAGTTGTTACTGCCCTGAGGCTGCTCTGAATTGCCCTGGAGCCCAAATCACCCCCTGGCTGCCTCCAGAATCAGTTTGGAAAAAGCCACCAATGCACCAACTGAAGAACACATACCCCACCTACATATCAACTAATGGGCAATAGCTCTGGGGCCAAATGTACTGTATGGCCTGCCTCTGACTGGATCTAAGCCTCAAACTGGGACACGTGGAGGAGGAGTTACCAGGTGAGATCAGGGGATTATCTCTGGAGAGCGGCAGTGTGAGCTGAGGGAGAGAGGCAGGATGCCTGGACAGGAGGCCATGTCCACAGACAGAGGTGGAGGGTGTGGCCAGGGTCATGTCTTGGCTCCTTTGCTGGTGAATGTGTGTTTGAGCATCTGCTTACCTGTGTCTTTTGTTAGCTCACCACAGTACTCATTGCCACCTTTGTTGTTTGGTTCCCCAATTTTCCAATCACTGTAGCAAAACATGGAGCGATCTGTCCACCTCCAGCGTTTGTTCTGCAGAGACAGGGGAGAAAGGTCATGGGGTCCGGGAGAGAAGAGATCTTGGTGATAAGGCACCATAGAAACACAGAACCCAACACAGAAGTGCCCTACTCAGGCAGTGGGAGAGTTGGAGAAGGGCCATGGGGCAGTGGGTGAGGAGACGCCAGCTCAGGGGGACAGGACCTGGAGACGCTGATCTAATAGTAACACTTAGCACATGAACTTCACCTTCCCCCTTCCAAACCCTTTGCCTGAATTAATTAATTATCTTGTGATGGAGCAGAGTCACTCCGGAGTGTCTTCTAGTCCCTAAGCACCACGGGCAAGGCCCCCCAGGGGGCACTGGTGATTTAATGTGGGTGATCTCATTCTGTTTAAGCAAAATGAAAGTGCATCTGTGATCGAGACGCTGAATGGATCAGTGAATGGGACAAGGGGCCTTTCCCCTCTAGTGGGCTCAGCACCAGTCTGACCCCAAGTTAGCAGGACTGGCTACCTCAGTAGAATCAGAGAAGGGGACATGGGGCTTTTCACCTCTAGGGGTGCTGGCTCTGGCCTGGCCTCAGCTCATGGGGGGGACTAGCTGGCTTTGGGGGTCAGAGAACTAGTTTCAATCCATTGCAAGGCTGGGGGGGAGCTGGATGGCTGAAGACACTCTCACTCCTCCTGCTCTGAGGCAGGGGATCCAGGGCTTGAGTCTGTCTGCACTGTTCGGGGAGCCTGCTGACCCCAGCGTCTTCCTGAGCAGGGAGGAGGGAAAGGAAACTGATGCCGACAAAGCTTGACAAGTTTACGAATGGGGTGGTGTGACCCCTGGGCTGGACTCAGTGACCCCAGAGGTTCTTTCCTGGCCTGTGTTCATAATGGCTCCTTCCCAGCCAGTGACTGCTCCCCCTTCATCTCCCTGCCCTAAGAGGCTGGGGGGTCTCCTACAGAAAACCAGGTGAGAACGGGTTCCCCTATCTGAGGGAGCAACCAGTACTGTCAGGGGCAGTGCAGAGGTCAAGGGGGACAGTGACTCAAGTCTCGGGAAGGAAAACGTTACTAGAAAACTTGGAGAGGGTGGAGTGGAGATGGGATGTGGGGTGTACGTGGAGGGCTTGGCACGTCACATGAGCTGAGAGGAGGGAAAGGAAATGGAGCAGTAGTTGGAGAGGCAGGTGCAGGTCCAAGTTCAGTTTGATGGCCAAGGAGACCAGGTCCTGGTTGTATTTATAAGGGAAAAGCCAAAGGGGAGTCGGAGCTTAGGGTAGGATGGAGGCAGAAAGGGTGCGGGAGGGTGGAAAGCAGATGGGAGACCCTGGTGCCCAGGACAGGGAGAAGGGATGTAGGAGAGGAGGAGGGAGATCCTGGCAGCCCCTATGAAGGGCTCATGGGAAATGGTCTCCGCACAGTCCCTGGGAAACAGAGTCATGGCGGGTGGGAGCAACTGCCGGGGGCAAAGCAGGCTCCGGGCACTCACGTGGTTGGGGTCATGGAGTCCGATCCACACATCATCCTTGGAGCCTGACTGGATGATGTATCTGGCCACCATGTCCCCTTCTGGCTCAGAGAGGATGGAGGCGAGATGGGCCCCATTGTGGAGATACTGACACTGCACCTGCAGCAGGGACATCAGCAGAGTCAGTTACTCCCCCTGCAGGAGGACGCTGTTTGGCACTGGTGTGGGGTCCTGCCCCGCCAGGCTGCAGCAGGAGAAGGGACAGCTGTGAGGGGAGAGAGCCTCCTGTCTGTGCCTCTTCCCAAGCCCGAGTGCCTGGCACCAGCCACGTCACCTCTGCAGGGATACACCCAGGGGCCAATGGTGATGTCACCAAACCCCTTCAGCTCCTGCCCCTCCCAACTAACCCGCCTCACCCCACGGATCCCTGAGAAGAACCTCCTACCTCAGCCTCTGACCAGGTCATCCTTTGGGGGAAGAACTTGTAGCAATGGCTTTGGAAGGGCTGCCAGTCACTGGGACAGGAGCTGTCTCTTATTCCTGATCGGAGAGAGGAGATGGGATGGGGAGAGAGGCCACGGTGGGGAGAGGCTGTTTTGGAGAAGAGAATGGAAACAGATGTCAGTTGTCGTCATTCCAGCTTCTCCAGATCTCAAAAATCCTGTGAACTTTTGACTTCTCTCAGAATGGCCACTATCTCCTATTTCAACTGAGTGGCTTCAGCCCCATTGAATGTAACAGCTGCCACTCCCTCGCCCCCTTTGTCTGTGGCCGGGAGGCTGTCCTAGTAAAAATTACCACTGTCTCCCCTCCCAAGAGGTCAGGAGCTGGGCTGCCCTCAGGGAAGATGGTCACCTCCTATCTTCTGTGCAGGGGCACTGGGGAACCTGACGGGGAGGGGTAGCAAGGGGGAGAAGTCAGAGTACACAAGGGACTATGGGGTGAGGTGGGGCCACACTGGGTGTCATGGGGACACTGGTGAGGCTCGGAGCAGAGGGGAGGTTGGGGACACTGGACTATAGTAGAGGATGAAGGAACCACACACCGATTTGCCAACCTAATGAGGAGGGCTTGAAACTAGATCTAAAAGGGGCAGGTGATAAAATCCCACAGGTGATTTTAAAAGAAATGATGGGGGAGTGGGAACAGAAAATAACTATAGGATCATAGAAGCAACAAGAGAGGTAACTGTGTGGGAACCTGCTCTACATCTCAGATGTCTACACACAAATGCAAGGAGGGAATAAACAGAAGAACAGGAAGTATTAGTATCTAGGCTAAATTATGACTTAATTGGCATCACAGAGACTTGGTGGTATAAACCTCATGACTGGAATATTGGTAGAGAGAGGTACAGCTTGTTCAGGAAGGGCAGGCAGAGAACAAAGGGAGGAGGTGTTGTGTTATACACCAATAATATATCCACTTGTTCTGAGGTCCAGAAGGTGAGACACAGGCCAGTTGAAAGTCTCTGAGTAAAGATAAAAGGGGAAAACCGAGGTGATGTCATGGTAGGGGTCTACTATAGAACAACAAGTCCGGGGGAGGTCAATGAGGCATTTAGAGGACTAATAACAGAAATATCCAAAAGACAAGACCTGGTAATAATAGGGGGACTTCAGTGTCCCCAATATCTGTTGGAAAAGTAATATGGCAAAACATAAAATTTTCAAAACATTCTTAGAATGTATTGGACAGAACTTCTTATTTCCAAGGTGCAGAAAGTAACAAGGGGAACAGCCATGTTAGACTTAATTCTTATTCACAGGAAGGAATTGGTTGGGAATCTGAATTTTGAAGACCAGTGGGTGAAAGTGATCATGAAATGACAGATTTCATGATTCTAAGGAAGGGAAGGAGTGAGAGCAGCAGAACAAACAAAGTACTTCAGAAAGCTGATGTGGCAGTGTATGCACACCCTGTCTCCTGTTGGGGGGGGGAGAGTGGGTGTGTGGACACTACAGTTACTCTGTACCTGTCTTGGGCCTCAGGCTCACCATGCTGAGGTCCAAGGGTCTGAGGCAATACAGCAGCCCTTGTGTTCAGGGCAGCATGGCCTAGCATCCAGAATCAATACAGCAGCCCTCAAATACAGGGCAGTGTGGCCTAGTGGCCAACACCCCAGGGGCTGCCACCAGGGGCAGTGGTGGTCCAGGTAGGGGGGCCCAGGCCCACCCTACTCCACCAGGCCCTGACCCAGGGCCTAACAGTGATGGAGTGGTCTGCCACTGGGTCAGTGGGGAATCCATTGAAAGACACTGACCTCACACTGGAGGGAGATACCACTTGTTCACCCTTCCTGGTCACTTCATACCGTGCTTCCTGAAGTTGCAGTCCATGGAGCACTGGGTCTCTGGGCTCCTCAGCGCAGGTAATTCCCTGGGGCTCCTTTGGCCACAGATCTCTGGCTCCCACAGGCAAGTGCTGTAACAGCTCCTCAGCTGGAGCCTCCACCAAAGGTCCTTCCTCTCCATCAGTCCCCCGCCGCCCACCCCAAAGACTGAGCCGGGCTGCTCCCTTTTATACTAGTATAGCACTTGGAGCATGCCCAATGGTTCCTTCCTGCAGGAAGGGAGGACCTGTTACAGAGACAGCCTGGGAGGGGAGGATTCCCCTCTCTAAGTGTTGCTAATTCCCCTTTGTGATGTTAGGAGTGTAATACAATATTTCATTGGAAGGTGACAGGGCCAGAAAGAGTTAATTAACTCAGACTGACCTGACCCAGGGGTGAACCTTAAGGATTGGTTAGGAAGATATGTCAATGACTAGAGCTTTGAAATGCAAGTCTCCATTGTTAGAGATCTCAAGGGTAGGTGTTTGCTCAGGTCTTGTGATGTAAGCAAACAAGTCTTGTCTATTGCTATAACTTTAATTCAAAGATCAAAAAAGGAATATTAACATTTATAATGATACTTGAGTAAAATAGTATTATTGTCTATATGTCTCCTTGAAGCGTGTGGTAACCTGTATCTGAACTGTTTAATGGATAAATTACCCTGTGCTAATTGCCAGGATGTTTGGAAGGAGAATTAAGCCTATTGTTTTCTCAGGCCAAAAGGCTGCTGGAAATGTATAAAAACCCTGGGACACGATCCTTCTTCATCTCAGATCTGCTTTGGGTTTCAATAAGGGGAAACCTTAAGCCACAAGGATTGAGATCCCCAGTTACTGACTGGAGTCACCCTGAATATGGACATTGGACTATAACCTATGGACTATTTCTAAAAGGACTTTTGGCAACTACAAACTCACCTCTGCTATGTATCTGAACCTGAAGAATTGAATTCAAGTCTGTATGTATATTAATCTTTAACCAACACTCTCTCTTTTCTTTTTTAATAAATTTTAGCTTAGTTAATAAGAATTGGCTATAAGCGTGTATTTGGGGTAAGATCTAAGTTATAATTGAACCTCGGTATGTGGCTGATCCTTTGGGATTGGAAGAACCTTTTCTTTTATATGACGAGGTAAGATTTTCAGTAATCATCATCATCATATCTGACATGTATCAGAGGGGTAGCCATGTTAGTCTGAATCTGTAAAAAGCAACAGAGGGTCCTGTGGCACCTTTGAGACTAACAGAAGTATAGGGAGCATAAGTTTTCGTGGGTAAGAACCTCACTTCTTCAGATGCAAGTCAAACTCTAACCCTAACCCTAACTTCTTCAGATGTCTTGCATCTGAAGAAGTGAGGTTCTTACCCACGAAAGCTTATGCTCCCTATACTTCTGTTAGTCTCAAAGGTGCCACAGGACCCTCTGTTGCTTTTTACAGATCTGACATGTGTGTTGTGACAGACCCAGACCGGTGTGGTACAGGAGTCTGGTAGAGGGCAAATATACTGGTCACTGGATGAGTAGTTTTCTGTTCCCTGAATGACCAGACTTATTGGGATCCAGGAAAAATGACCAGACCTATTGGGATCCAGGCAAAGCCCGCCCACTGCTAAAGGATCCCCCCAGCCTAAGGGGGGGGGGTCCACAGGACCTGGAGACCAAAAAATTACAGGGGACAACTCATAAAAGAACAGGGACAGGAGTGAGGTCAAAGGGTCACACGAAGCGAACCAGACAGGGACACCGAGCAGAGAACCCCGGACAGCACCCACTGCTCCTCGAAGGCGTCAAGGGAGCCAGTGGACGCCGCCCAGAGGAACTCTGACCAGATATGTGAAAGAACGGAGGACCTGAAATACGTCCCACAGTCACAGGAAACTCCATCGGCCAACCTCCTCACTCTGGTTTTATAGATGGCCAGTTTTGCTAGGGCCAGAAGGAGGTTGACCAGGAGGTCCCGCGACTTTGTGGGGCGACGGATAGGGAGTGCATAAATAAAAAGGTGAGGGGAAAAGTGCAACCAAAATCTTAACAAAATATCCGTGAGGAGCCGGAATAGGGGCTGCATCCTGGTGCACTCCAGGTAAACATGCGCCAGGGTCTCCCTCACGCCGCAAAAGGGGCAGGTGTCTGGGATAGGGGTAAACCGCGCCAAGTACACGCCTGTGCTCACGGCTCCGTGAAGGAGCTGCCAACTGATGTCCCCGGTGGGCTTTGGGATCAGAGCAAAATAAAGGCTGGCCCACCGGGGCTCCTCACCCTCCAGAGGTGGCAGAAGGTCCCGCCACTTCGTATCGGGGCGGGACGCGAGGGTGAGGACATGAAGAACATGGAGCACGAGTGTGTATAGATGTTTCCTTGGCGCGGTCCGGAACAAAACCGGCTGCAGATGGTGCAGCTGGCTCATGGCGAATGGACGGGGAGGGGGCCGGTTGGGTCCACGGGGCAGGGGCTCGATGAAAAAGTCTGGAGGGCTCGGAGTGGAGGGTGGGCGGGGCATGCCCTCTCGCAGGACCCGGTCGAGATAGTCCCGAGCAGCGGGCGGCAAAGCGGCCCTCACCTCCTGAAGTACGCCCCGGGGAGTACGAGGTCTGGAGAGCCCCATGCGCTGAGCGAGCGTCAGGGGATCCAGCCAGTCTCCCCGGTTGTAGTCCAGGAGGTCTCAGACTTTGGTGACTTCTGCTAGGACCAACCTCTGGCGCACCATGGGGGACTCCGCCACCTGCACATGAAGCTGGGGGTTGTATAGCAGGGGCTCTGCGAGGAGATCTGCCCCCACGGTAGCCGCCACGGACCTGGTCACTGAAACCAGTTTCCAGGTCTGGAGGAGGTCCTGGTAGAATCCGGCAGCTCGGAAAGGCCTCGCGGAAGACCTCTTGGATGGAGACAAAGGAGCTGCCGGTCATATCGGAGCCCTCGGAAGCGGCACAGGAAGGCGTGCGCCAATACGCTCCATGCCAGACTACCTGCACCATAAAGGAGCCTCTGCAGGGCCTGGAGGCGGAAGACGTGAACCTGAGCGTGCAGACACTTCAGGCCCTGCCCTGCCCTCCCTCCTCCAGGGGTAGATGGAGAACCCCCGTAGAGACCCAGTGCAGTCCTGACCAAAAGAACTCCAGAATCAATGTCCGGAGGGTGGTCAGGAAGCCCGGAGCCGGGACCAGGGTGTTGAGCCGGTACCAGAGCATGGACAGGACTAGTTGATTGAGCACCAGTGCTTTCCCTCGAAGGGAGAGACACCGGAGTAGTCCTGTCCATTTCCGGAGCCGCTCCGACACTCTACCCTCTAAACCTAGCCAGTTCTCCAGCGGAGACGGATGCGTGGCAGAAAGGTAAACGCCGAGATAGAGCAGCGGACCCGCACTCCACCGGATGGCCTGAAGCGCGGGTGGGAGGGAGCTCGCCTGCCACCCGTCCCCTACCACCAGGCCAGAGCTCTTGACCCAGTTAACCCGGGCAGAGGAGGCCGCCGAATAGATGGTCTGGCAAGCCTCCACCCGCACCAAGTCGCCTGGGTCCTGGACCACGAGGAGCACGTCGTCGGCGTATGCCGACAGGACCAGCCGCAGCTCCGGCTCCCGCAGCACCAACCCTGCCAACCTCCTACGGAGGAGACAGAGGAAGGGCTCGATCGCCAGAGCATACAGCTGGCCCGAGAGGGGGCACCCTTGACGTACTCCTCTCCCGAAGCTGACCGGTTCGGACAGGGTCCAGTTGAGCCTGACCAAACACTCTAAGAGGCGTACAGCACCTGGAGAAAACCCACAAACTGGGGCCCGAAGCCAAACGCTCGCAGAGTGCCCAGGAGATACCCGTGGTCCACCCTGTCGAACGCCTTCTCCTGATCCAGGGACAGGAGGGCGAATGACAGACCATCCCTACACCCGAGTTCCAAGAAGTCCCGGACCAGATACAAGTTGTCGAAGATGGTGCGGCCCGGGATGGTGTAGGTCTGGTCTGGGTGGATCACGTCCACCAACACGGACCCTAGCCGCAGCGAGATGGCCTTCGCTACGATTTTATAGTCCGTGCTGAAGAGCGAGATGGGACGCCAATTCCGTAAATCGCGGCGGTCCCCCTTCTTCAGCAATAAGGTCAGCACGGCTCGCCTGCACGAAAGAGGGAGGACCCCCCCCCTGCAAGGACTCGGCCCAGACGGTGACAAGGTCCGGGCCGAGGACGTCCCAAACACGCGGTAGAACTCCATGGTCAGCCCGTCCATGCCCGGAGATTTATTGGTGGGCATGCGGCGGAGGGCTTCCGAGAACTCTGCCAGAGTGAGAGGCATCTCCAGCCGGTCTCGGTCGCCCGCGCTGACCATCGGGAGTTCATCCCAGAGCATTCTGCAAGCATTAGGATCGGTCGGATCCGGGGAGAAAAGGCCTGCGTAGAAGGCCCTGGCCCTCCCGCACATTTCCGCCGGATCCGTGAGGGGGGTGCCGTCCTCTGCTAGAAGGCAGGTGACGTGCTTTTTAGCCCCCCTCTTTTTCTCCAGGGCGTAGAAGAAGTGGGAACCACGATCCATCTCCCGAAGGAGGCGGATGCGGGATCGAACAAAGGCACCTCGGGCCTGATGGTCCTCGAGGGTCCGCAGCTCTTCCCGCTTCTCCCGGCACGCTCCGCAGAGGGATGGATCACCGGGGCTGGCGGCCAGACGCCTCTCCAGCTCTAAGACCTCCCGTTCCAACTGCCCTATCGCCGCATCCCTTGGTCGGCTGGCGCCCTGGGTGTAGTCACGGCAGAAGAGCCGGGCGCACACCTTCCCCAGGTCCCACCACCGTCGTGCCAAGGGAAAGGCATGCCGCTGCCCTCACCAGGCTAGCCAGAACTCCCAGAAGGACGCCACAAAGCCCACATCCTCCAACAAGCTATTATTAAAGTGCCAATAGGCCGGCCCAGGCCTCTCCACGCAGAGAGAGGCTGTCACGGTGGCTAGATGGTGATCTGAAAAAGGGGCCGGCCGGATGCTGGAGGAGTGGGCCCGGGAAAGATGGAAGCGTGACATATAGATGCGGTCCAACCGGGAGTGGTACGACCGATGGACCTCCACCCGGACAAAAGTGAATGTCGAAACGTCATCCGGGTGGTGGTCGCGCCAGACGTCCACCAGGGAGTGATGTTCGACGATCTCCCAGAGGACGTCCGCGGCGGCCTGGTGCTGCTCGGTCCCCGAGCGGTCCCATTCCTCAAGGGTGGTGTTAAAGTCCCCGCCCAGGACCAGGCACTCGCGAGGATCCAAGGTGCCGAGGAAGGCGGATGCCTGCTGATAAAAACACAACCTCTCCGGGCCCAATGTTGGGGCGTAAACGTTGATGAGATTAACCACAAGCCCCTCCATGCGGACCCGGAGGTGCAGCAGGCGGCCCGGCACAGCCTCGGTGACCCCCAGCACCTCGGGCCGTAGGTCGGGGGAGAACAGGGTCGCCACTCCAGCCGTACGAACTGTGAGGTGGCTAAAATAGACCCTGTCCCCCCACTCCAGCCGCCAGCTAGCTTCAGCGGCCGGATCCGTATGGGTCTCCTGCAGGAAAATCACAGAGTACCCCCCCTCCCGAAGGAAGGAGAGCACCTGGCTCCTGCGGAGACCCATCCTACAGCCCCGGGTGTTTAATGTTGCGAAGATGATCGGTGCCATGAGGAGGGCTGGGGGGGATCCTCGCTAGCAGAGACACCCACGGCCTCCGTCGGGCCGCGCAACAATCTGTGACCTACCCCATAAGCGATTAAGGAGTCACGGAAGAGGCGGACCCGTTGGTAGGCCGCGGCGGCCTGCCTCCCGGTCCTCTTACCCTCCCCCATGAGGGCCCTCGCGGCCCCAAGGGATCTGATGGAAATCCCCCCCATCACTGGAGTGCAAGCTGTACCTCTCCCCTCCTGCACCCGAAGCGACACTCGCCTTGGTGCGTGCAGGGGCTTCAGATTGTAAGGGGGCAAGAGGGGCTCCATCAGGGGTTTCCATAGGAAGGGACACCGGAGGAGTGGTAGTGATTTCCTCCGATGCTGCCACGTCTTCCCTAGCCGGCAATGGTGGACAAAACCCACCCGGGGGCAAAGCGGAAGGCTCAGCATCGATTCCCCCCTTCCTGGTCTTTCGGGGGGCTACCGCATCAGATGGAAGGAGCGGAGCTCGAGCCTTCCGCTTGCCCCGCTTCCCCTGCACTAAGGACCAGCCCTCCATGGCATCATCTGGGGGCTGGCTAACAGGAGTTGGGTCAGGGAGCAAGAGCGAAGGCTTAGGGACTCGGGGAGGCAATGGTGGGGCAGCATGTAGGAGGGAGGATTCTCTCTGGGGCATGCCCTCTTCTATGCCCGGCGATATCCCTACCTCACCCTCCTCCACAGGCCCCGCCAGATCGCAGGCGGCAGAGGCGGGGCCTTCTCGCTCGTCTAGGCGCACTGGGGGAGATACCCCTTGGGCCCGAGCGGGAGCATTGGTGGACCGGAAAGGAGGAGGGGCGGCTTCGGGCGCCGGGCAGCTAGGGGCGCTGGCGATGATGGGGCCGGCACCCTGCCGGGGCTCGGGGGTCCCGGATGTCCCTCCATGCCGGGCCAAAGGGCAGTCCCTCCGGACGTGTCCCATCGCCCGGCAGACGTAGCACCGGGCCTCCCCCATTGAATAATGTACCTGGTAGTGGGCCCCCTGGTAGGGGACCAAGAAGGACCCCTCGAGCGCCTCACCGTCACGTGCCGCCGGCGGCAGTTGTAACTGTACCTGCCGGCGGAATGAGAGGACATGACGGAGGCCGGGGTCTTTGCAGCCCAATGGGAGAGGGCTGACCACAGAGATCGGCCTCCCCAGGGTAGAGAGGGCAGGTAACAAGGCGGCATTTGAAAGGAAGGGAGGGACAGAAGTCAGGACCAGTCAGGCGCCCAGGTCTTCTAACAGCTCCAGGGGGACATACACGCCCCCCACTGCCAGGGGCTTCTCCACCGCCTCCTGGGTGGCGGCCTCCCATGCTAGGAAGAAGACGACCTTTCCGTACATCTTGGAGGCCGCCACAATGGCCATGGACCCCACCACCCTCGCCAACCCCCACACGTAGGTCTCCACGTGGGGCGAGGCAGGTACCAGGAGGCAACGGACGCCGTGCTTCCTGGTCAAGGTGGGGAAGGGGCCCCGGCCGCTATAGATGGTAGCAGAGGTGGTGGATGGGGGAGATGATGTAGCGGCAGGCAGGGGGGCCGCCGCCACCTGGGCGTATGCCCTGGGAGCTGGGGGTGGGACACCCATAGAGCTGGTGGAGGGAACAGCAGGGAGGGACGCCGTGGCTTGTTGCGGGGCCGCGGCAGTGGGGGCACCCCCTGCCATGGAGGGCCTGGCTTTTTTAGCGGGGCCTTTACCCTTCTTCGTGCCCTGGCCCTTCCTGCCGACTGGAAGGCAGGGGAGGAGGGCGCCAAAAAAAGTGGGGGGTGGATGGGGGCGGGAGCTATCAAGGGGTAGGGGTTAGTCACCAACTCAGGAAAGGTTTCCGGCTCTTCTTGTTGCACCAAGGAAGAGAGGATATAACAGCATTGGGGAGGGGGGTGCAGTGAGATAGATCAAACTAAAACGGAGAGGGGCACAAGCGCATAGGAGGGGACATAGGCGTACGAGGGGAGGCGCTAATCAGGGCAAGGGGACCGCAGGGGGAAGGGAACAACCAGGCGGGAAAAGGGGCAGAGGAACCACGGGGCTAGCTTCAGAGGCTGGGGCAGGTCAAACAAAGGCTGCAGAGGGAAAGGGCGGGGCAGGCAAACAAACTGGAGCTAGTGAGGGGCTGGGGCAAGGGGGAGGGGCAAAAAGCAGCAAGGGGCAAATGGGTAGGCAGCAGGGGCAAAGCTGGGGGCTTGTTGCAGGGGGGAGGGAGTCAGTCAAAAGGGGGGGGTACGTGCACCCACGTGCGCTTGCAACAAAAAAGAAAGTCCTTGCAAGCTAGCTGCTGCGTCAGGCCCAATGGTGGCAACAGGGCGTGGCAAGCCTTGGGGAGCAGCTGAGTCCCAGAGGCAGGAGCCCAAGGCAGATGGTGAATAGCCAGTGGGGGTGGTGGAGGGGGCAACGATGATGGTGGTGGTGGGGAAGGGGGGGGTGACATAGATGGATCAGGGGGCAGGCTCCACGTCACACCCCCTGTGTCTCCACAAACACAGTCTAGATCCCCACCACAAGAGCACAGTTCAAAAGTTACTCAGTCCGGGAGGGCCCCCTCTACGGTGGTCTGTAGAATTCCTACACGCTCCCCCACTGGCGGATGGTCCTCTTCCTCTCCTCAGGGCTCCAGCAGCTCCCCAGCAGCGAACGCAGCAGCTCCAGGTGATAGTCTGGTGACCAGCAGGAAGGACCCTTCTCAGGTGGAGGTGGTGGCGGCATCCTCAGCAGCAGGAGCAATGGTTGGGGTCTCTCCCTCCTCTTCTCTGGGGAGTGGGCCAGCAGCCCCCCAGTGGCTGTAGCTGGAGCAGTAACACCCAAGGGTGTGGGTGGGTCTAGCAGCCAGCCAGCAAGCAGGTAGCAAAGAAGAAGGAGGAGGAGGAGGAACAGCCTTCTCCCTCCCCGGCAGAGAGCTACAGAAGAGTGATCTATGATTCCCTGGTCAGACAGGGTTTCTGTTCCCTGAGTGACCAGATCAGGGGGTGCACTAGAGTAATCAGGAACCTGCTAGAACCAGTTAAGGCAGGCAGGTTAATTAGGACATCTGGAGCCAATTAAAAAGAAGCTTCTAGAATCAATTAAGGCAGGCTAATCGGGGCACCTGGCTTTTAAAAAGGAGCTCACTGCAGTTTGTGGTGCTAGTGTGAGAAGCTGGGAGCAAGAGGCATAAGGAGAGGGTGAGGGTGTGGTGCTGGAGGACTGAGGAGCACAAGCATTATCAGACACCAGGAGGAAGGTCCTGGGGTGAGAATAAGAAAGGTGTTTGGAGGAGGCCATGAGGAAGTAGCCCAGGGAGTTGTAGCTGTCATGCAGCTGTTACAGGAGGCACTATAGACAGCTGCAGTCCACAGGGCCCTGGGCTGGAACCTGGAGTAGAGGGCGGGCCTGGGTTCCCCTCAAACCTCCCAATTGACCTGGACTGTGGGTTCTTCCAGAGGGGAAGGTCTCTGGGCTGTTCCCCAACCCCCATGGTGAATCTCTGAGGTAAGAAAATCCACCAATAAGTGCAGGACCCACCAAGATAAAGGAGGAACTTTGTCACAGTGTCTGGACAGAGGCCTGAGGCTGGGAACTTTAAGGGGACTGCGTTGTTTGGACTTCTGAGTAACCATTGAGGTACTATAGAAGCTGTTTTGTGCTGGTTGGCAAATCTAAGTATTGGAATAACCACCTGCGTTTGGGGTTTGTCTGCCCTGTTCTGTTTGCAGTTCCCCTCAGCTGGCTCCGACGGGCAGTACTGTCACACCCTGCACTTGGCTTAGATGGCCTTAGAAGGGGAAGGCCCTAGGGCTGATCTGGCCCAGGAGGGGCCATACCACACGACGAGGCAGTTGCTAACCCAAGAGAGGAAGAGAGCTACCCCCTGCACGCAGCTGCCGGAAGGTCCCTACCTTGGGACAATAGCGGGGGTGGGGGTGGTAGGAAGTGGCCCAGGGAGGGCAGCCTTAAGCAGCTGTGGCTGTGAGACCACTGAAAGCCCTCAAATGATCCTGGGTCGGAGCCTGGTGGAGGGGGAGGGCCTGGGATCCCCTGCCAACAAACTCCCTGCAAGTCACGGGCCTAAGCCCTGACCACTAGGGGACGCTCCCTACCGACCAACCCCCGAGCGAGGACTGTCACAGGTGTGTTAACAGGAGTGCGGTGTGTAAGGCACAGGAGGACAATGTCCTGCTCTGCTCGGCACTGGCAAGGCCTCAGCTGGAGTTCTGTGTCCCGGCCTGGTGCTGCACTTTCAGAGAGACGTGGATAAGATGGAGAGAGTCCAGAGGAGAGCAACAGAAATGATCAAAGGTTTAGAGAATCTGAGCTATCGGGAAAGGTTAAAAAACTACGCGTGTTTAGCCTTGAGAAAAG
>NC_048298.1:1923875-1952877 GCF_013100865.1 Trachemys scripta elegans | reverse complement strand
GACAGTTTAAAGGCCGGGCACAGCACAGACCCTGTGAATTCATGACACCTGGTAACTTCCCTCATCTCATTTCCAAGCACCAGCTGACTACTAACATGAATGTTATGCAGAGATTGCAAGGCCAGGAGGGACCATTGTGATCACCTGGTCTGACCCCTGTAAAACACAGGCTAGAGACCTGCCCCACAATAGTGCCTAGAGCAGAGCTGTTAGAAAAACATCCAGTGTCGATTTTAAATTCGGTAGAAGAAGTGGGTATTCACCCATGAAAGCTCATGCTCCTATACGTCTGTTAGTCTATAAAATGCCACAGGACTCTTTGCTGCTTTTACTATAAGGCAGGTTTTTTAATCCTTCTCATGGCTCTTCTCTGACCCCTCTCTAATTATCAACATCCTTCTTGTACCGTGGGCACCAGACCTGGGCACAGGATTCCACCAGCAGTCGCACCACTGCCAAACACAGACGTAGAATAACCTTACTGCTCCTTCTTGAGATTCCCCTGTTTTTAAATCCCAGGTTTGCATTAGCCCATTTGGCCACAGCATTGCACTGGGAGCTCATGTTCAGCTGATTATCCACCCCCACCCCCAAATCTTTTACAGAGTCCCTGCTTCCCAGGACAGAGGCCCCCATCCTGTAAGTCTGGCCTGCATTCTGTGTTCCTAGATGTCGGCATTTACATTTAGCCATACAGAGACGCTGCACCCAGTGTACCAAGAGAGCGATCTGGATCTCCATCAGTGACCTGCCCTCTTCATTATTTACCCCCAAACCCTGTGCCACCTGCAAACTTATCAGTGATGGATTTATGTTTCCTCCCAGGTCACTGGTGACAATGTTAACAAGCATAGGGCCGAGAACTGATCCCTGTGGGACCTCACTGGAAACAAAGCCGCCCCATGGTTGGAAGGGTCCCCTGGGGACACCCAGAGCTGTGGATCCCTGTGTTACCCCACGGCCGCAGCAAGGGTGAGCTTAGCTGGAGATTAGTCAGCTCCCTGCTGCACCAGCCTGCTCCACCATGGAGATTCCCTCCATTGCTTCTGCCTTGGGGGGGGCTCTGCACCACCATCAGCCCTCCCTGCTCCAATGGGGTGGGGGCTGCAAGGGCTTGTGCAACGTTCCTGGGGTGGGGGAGGGCCAAAGGGAGATAAGGGCCAGGAGCCACCCTGCAGGGGGTGATGTGCCAGGCCTCACAAAGGGGAGACACCTGGTTCAGTGCCAGCCAGGAGGGTGGGGCCCTGGGACAGGACGCTCCGATCCATGTGGGGCGGCGCATAGGGCCGTGGGCAGTGGAGAGCCGGGTAGATCCTGTCCTAGGGCCCAGGCAGCTCACACAGGGCAAGTCCGGCCACCAGGCCCCATCCCAGGGATTGGCTGCCACCGAGTGCCCAGTGCAGAGGGGAGAATGATGGGAGGGGGCAGGGACTCACCTGTCTGTCTCTCTGGTCCAGAGCACTGGGTATTGGAGTTCAGCCTGGGCCGGGCGCTGGGTCCCAGGGGTTTTATAGCCCAGCAGGGGGAGGGACCATGGGGCGGGAAGAGGAAGAAGGAAGAGGGTGAATTTGGAAATGGGACCAGATGTGACAGTTCAAACCCAGTGATGACACAGTTAGGAAATGGCAACCTGCCCCCTGCTTCTGCTTGGCTTCCTGCTGCCCCCTGAGGTGCCCTGGCGGGGCTGGCGGGGTGAGCGTTATTGCTTCAGAGTCACTGCCTGGCACTGGGAAGGGGGCGCTGGGGCAGGCGCTGAGGCAGACAGGCGGCCCAGAGGGTACATGGGGCGGATTTCTGCAGGATGATGTGTGGGGGTGGGGGAGAGAGGGACACAGCAACAGTTTAACGTCCTGCCTGAGTGACCTAACCCCAACCCCCCTGTCCCCAAGCACCCAGCTGTGAGCACCCACCCCTGTCCCTGAGCACCCAACTGTGAGCCAGCCCCCGTGACTCTGTCCCTGAGCACCCACCATCCACTCATCCCTGTTCCTGAGCAGGTATCTGTGAGCAATCCACCCCCCCACCACTGTCTCTCAGCCCCTGTCCACCCACTTGTGTCCCTGAATACCCCTCTGCGGGAAGCACCTGCTGTGACGGTGCTGCCCATGGGAGCCGGCTGAGGTCACTCAATTAGGGTGAACTGCAAACAAAACAGGGCAGACAAACCCCAGAAGCTGGTGGTTATTCCAAATCTTAGATTTACCAACCAGCACAAAACAACTTCTATACAGGGCCGGCTCTGGCTTTTTTGCCGCCCCAGGCAAAAAAGCCGCACCCCCCCCTCCCCACCAGCACGGCAGGGGAGGGCACCGAGCTCGGCCACAAGCCGCTCTCCCCGACCAGCCAGAGTGCCGGGGGGAGGGCGGCGCGGCTGTAGCCCCAGGAGGAGGGCGGAGAGCCCGGCCGGGGCTCCACTCTCCCCGGCGGCCAGAGCACTGGGAGGAGGGCGGCGAGCTTGCCGCGGCTCCGCTCTCCCCCGTGGCCAGAGCGCCGTGGGGAGGGCGGAGTGGCGGCCAGAGTGCCGGGGGGAGGCCGGAGAGCCCAGCCGGGGCTCCACTCTCCCCGGTGGCCAGAGCGCCGGGGGGAGGGCGGAGTGGCGGCCAGAGCGCTGGGTGGAGGGCAGCGAGCCCGCCGCGGTTCCGCTCTCCCCGGCGGCCAGAACGCTGGGAGGAGGGCGGAGAGCTTGCCGCGGCTCCGCTGTCCCCCGTGGCCAGAGCGCCGTGGGGAGGGCGGAGTGGCGGCCAGAGCGCCGGAGGGAGGGCGGAGAGCCCAGCCGGGGCTCCGCTTTCCCCCGTGGCCAGAGCCGGAGCACCGCGCCGCCCCCCTCCAGGTGCCACCCCAAGCACAAGCTTGGTGGGCTGGTGCCTGGAGCCGGCCCTGCTTCTATAGAACCTCCCTGGTTACTCAGAAGTTCAAACAACGCAGTTCCCTTAAAGTGCCCAGCCTCAGGCCTCCGTCCAGACAGAGTCAGATATGATGATGATTACTGAAAATCTTATCAGATAAAAAAAAGGTTCTTCCAATCCCAAAGGATCAGCCACATACCCAGGTTCAATTATAACTTAGATCTTACCCAAAATACACGCTATAGTTAGTTCTTATTAACTAAGCTAAAATATATTAAAAAGGAAAAGGGGGAGAGTGTTGGTCAAAACGATCAATATACAGACAGACTTGAATCATAGAATATCAGGGTTGGAAGGGACCTCAGGAGGTCAATTCAATTCTTGAGGTTCAGATGCATAGCAGAGGTGAGTTTGTAGTTGCCAAAAGTCCTTTTAGAAAGTTCACCCCTGGGTCAAGTCAGTCTGTGAGTTAATTAACTCTTTCTGGCCCTGTCACCTTTCAATGAGATATTATATTACACCCATAATGTCACACCCACATAGACCTGCCCTGAGTAGCTCCTGTGGCAGGAATCGCTCTCATGCCGTGTGCTGTAAATCACGGTCTCTCTCCCCCCATTCACTTGTATTTGCTGACAGTGATGGGAGGTGGGGAATGGGGGGAAGGGGCGACAACCCAAACCATCCAGTGATGGCACCAGTCAGCCCCAGTGGTGCCAGTGAGGCGATGGGCCTGGGCTGCCTGTTACAGACCGTGCTGGGGAAGAGGCTGTAGACTCAGGGTCTGTTATCCAGGGACTTGGACACAGGCTCAATGTCGCTGAACCAAAGGCCTGTGAGGGGCAAGGGGCATGCTGGGAGCCTTGGTTTTCACAGATGTTAAAGCCAGAAAGGACCATTGTGATCATCTAGTCTGACCTCCTGAGTCACATGGGCCAGAGACCCCAGCAGTGAGTTCTGTGTCCAGCCCAGAGGGTCTGGTTTCACTAGGGTAGATCTGTAGAATTGACCAGTCCCCACCATTATTTACCGCTCCACCCATTCTTCTGTCACCTGCTAATATCACCAGCAGAGATTTTATATTATCTTACAGATCATTGATGAAGATATTGAATGGCACTGGGCTGAGAACCGCTCCCTGCAAGACCCTGCTACATCCACCCCTGGTGGATGGTGATTCCCCATTGACAGTTACCTTCTGGGGTCCATTAGTCAGCCAGTTCTTCCTGTGTTTAGTATGAGCGACACTGACGATTTTATACTGTGGTAGGTTTTTAATCAGAATGTCCAGCGGGACTAAGCCAAATATCTTACACAGTCTCTGTCTATCATGTCAACACACTTACCTTTATCAACCATATTTGTTATCTGAACAAAACCCCAGGCTGACTGCCAGTAGTTAAGCTGCCATGCCTTGATTCTTTGCTGATTACAGCCTTGATCAGACTTTCCATGATTTTGCCCATGATTGGTCTCAGGTTAACTGACCTCGAGTTACCCAGGGCATCCCATTTCCCTTCTTAAATAATGGCATATGATTTGCTTTCCTCCAGTCCTCCAAAAAGTTCCCAAAAACTAAAAAAAAATCAGTGTTTAAACAGTTCTTAAAAATCAACATTAGTGCTTCAGACACCTCCTCGGCCATGTCTTTTATTACTCTTGGGTGCCAATTATCCAATCCTGTTGAATTAAATGATTTTCTTTAACAGCTGCTATTTAACATTCTAGCATAGAATAGCAGGTATTTCCATAGCACTGTAAGAGATGAGTGTATCTGGGCTCTGATCGGCTGAGAGAATTCCACCCACCAGGCTGGTTCATGACATCAGTACAGTGCCTACGGCTAACAAATGGGACATGGAAAAGTTTCAGTCCCAGAGGTCAGGTGCTGTAGCATCCTGCTGCCCCAGGGTTTCTGCTGAAAACCTTTTCCTCCCCAAACACTTACTCAGGCTCAGGCTCTGCGTGGAGCTGCGGTTCATTTGCCGGCTGTGCAGCGCTCAGATTTCCCTGCAGTGCATTAGCAATTCCCTGTCCTCCGCGTTGTGTTACAGGGCAAATGTCACTCATGCTCATCACTCGTAACCCTGAGGGATCGATTCCCGGCAGAGCCCCTCCAACAGTCACTGAGGAGACCAAGGTGCCTTGGTTAGTGATGGGAACAGCCCAAGGTCCCCAGAGGTTAGGAGCTGATTGAATTATCCAGACAGGACAGGCCCCCGCCACATGGCACTGGGAGCTCTGAGAACCGATCTCTCCCTGGCCAGGCTCCGGGACCAGCCATGCTCATGTTGCTCCCCAGCACCAGGTATGACTGACCAGAGGGTCCTGCTGTCCCACCTCCCAGAGGTAGCAGGGGGATTGCTCAGAGGTGGCTTCAGCCACCCCTCTCAGGCAGCACCCACAGACCTGTGAGAGGCACCAGATCCTTCCCCTCCCTCTCCCCCCATCACCCCCCATCTCCTCTAGAACATCCCACAGGGAGCCAGCCTCTCCCCATCCTGCTCAGCACCCATCCCACACTGCTAGGAATACGGACCGCAGGGCCAGGCACTGAGCTCTCCTGCACAGACCGTTTGGGTGTCACCATTTTATTGCCCCATTATGAGGTGACAGTTGCTGCCACACTTGCAATTTCCTTTGTAATCTAACAGTTCTGGTGCCTCAGGACCCAGCCCTGAGTGAGCAACTGACCCAGCCTGCAATGAGCTGAGATAACACAGTGCCGGCTCATTGCCTCCGGGCAGGGGGTGGAGGAGCTCGCTGCTCTCTGGGGTAACCAGGTTCCCTTGACTCTCCCTGCAGCCCGACACAGCTCCGTATGTCTTGGCCTTTGCATTAGGCTTGGCCAGCTGCTGCTGTGCAGGGCGAGGCCTCTGCTGGCTTCTGCCTGGATGCTTGGGGAGGCGAAGGTTTCCAGAAGAGACCTGGGGCAGCAAGATGTTACAGCACCAGTCACATGGGACAGGAACTTTCCCACGTCCCGTTGGTTAGCGGGAGGGACAGCACTGATGTCATGAGCCACCTGCTGGGTGGAAATGTCTCAGCTAATCAGAGTCCACTTGTCTGGTACAGTCATTGATTCAGCTCTCAGACCACCAGTCCCCTGCACCCTGGCTGGGGTTCTCTGGCCTGTGCTGTACAGGAGGTCAGACTAGATGATCACAATGGTCCCTTCTGGCCTTAGAATCTGTGGATCTATCACACGATACAAAGATGGGAGACTAACGTATTGTGTGCCACAGGCAGAGAATAGGAGGGACCCAGGTGCCCCAATACCCAACCCAAGGCCCTGCTTTGACGTTGCACTCCATATGCTTTATGAAAATATGCTTTGAATGTGAATGATTGATTTATGCAAAAGGTGTCTTGCAAGGTATCATTGCAAAGCTTATCATTTGTATGCATGTATCATTCTTGTATCTGAACCTAGAAATCTGAAGTATAACTCTGCGGTCCTATTGTAATTATGCAAAGTGTGGGCTGTTAATGGCTCAGAATCTTGATGGCTCCCATTGACTAGGACAATTGGGTGTAAATGGTTTATTTACCTACAAGCCTTCCTGTGTAGGTGTGGGCCAACCCAGGAAGAATGAAGGCTTGGGGTCTCACTGGACATGTGATCATGTCACATGATACTGGAATCCATCTTAAATCTGGTGCTTTTCCATTTAGAAGGAGGGGTGGAGACCCAGAGAGACAAAAGATTCCTGCCTTGTGCCAAGCTATAAAAGGGGGTGGAACAGAACAAAGGGGGCTTCCAGTCATGAGAGAGCCCCTGCTTTCCACCTAAGATGTCTGCTGGAACTAACAAGGACTGTACCAGGGGAAAGGATCGGGCCCAGATTAGGAAGCAGTCTAGTCTGTGAAAGAAGCTTCTTGGAACATCTTTGAGGATGAGATATTACATTAAGAAACTGATTACAGGTGTTAGGTTTAGATTTGCCTTTTTAATGCTTTATTTTGCTTGGTGATTTACTTTGTTCTGTCTGTTATTACTTGAAACTACTTAAATCCTACTTTTTATACTTAAACAAAAGTGATTTTATTATTAATTAACCCAGAGTAAGTGTTTAATACCTGGGGAGCAAACAGCTGTGCATATCTCTATATCCGGGCTATAGAGGGTGGATAATTTGAGTTTACCCTGGATGTAAGCAGAGTCAGGATGAGCTCTACCCTGACATCTGGTGGTGAATTATGGCGAGTGTGGAAAAGAACTCCAGGGGCTGATCTTGTTTGCATAGGCACACCCACTCGCCTGGCATGAAACAACAGCAACTCAAAGTGGTTACTTTGGCTGGTGTGGGATCCCCAGTTTTCTCTGTTATTGGGGCAGGAAGAATAAAGTTTTGTTACCCTGATTCTGTGAATCAAGGCCAGTGAAACTGTTGTATGACAGAAGGACTGAGTGAGTCCTTCACCATTACCTAAGTAGCACTTGCTTGACAAGGGGCATGGGTTACAAAACCCAGTGAGGGGAGAGAGGATGGGACAGGTATTTGTATCTGGTGATATGGGTCCCCTCTCTGAGGGGTTGAAACACCAATTGTACTACTTCCTCTCTCCCCTGTTGAATATCAGAGCTAACTTTGATTCCATTAGAAGTCTAGTTACGGACTGCTGAGCTGAATTCACTTTAGGCCAATGGTGCACTAACACCGGGGCTCCCCTACTATGGGCTGAAATTGCTAAGAGCTGAAATCACAAAAGAGCTGAGATCACTGAGGCTGTGTTAACTAGTGGGGGAGCCTGAAGATATATTGCTAAGCGGCTGGTGGAGCAGCTAGCAGAGTGGAGCCTCACAGGGACGGTTGGAGTGGAGCTGAGCGACTCACAGGTCGGTGAGCAGGGCAGAGTGGCTGGAGAAGCAGCGAGCAGAGCGGAGCCTTGTGGGAGCGGCCCAAGGTCGGCTGAAGTGGAGCAGAGCTGAGTGGCTCACAGGTCGGTGAGCAGAGCGGAGCAGCTGCCAGAGCAGTTCGTGGGACAGCTGGTGGAGTGGAGCAGCTCGTGGTGAAGGCTGTGGCGGAACCCCATCGGCCTCGGATAACGTAAGGTGCCCCTTAACACCCTGCGTGCCCCCCCCCCCCGAACTCTGGGGCTGCACTGACCAGGGACAGAGACTTTGGGGGGTTGTTGGACTTTTGGGACTTTGGTGATCCTTGGGTTGCTGGTTTCAAGAACTCAAGGGAAAGGACACAGCCCAACTTGCTGGGGTGGGTTTTTTGCTCATGGTTTGTGTTATGAATCCTCTTTGTGGTGTTTTCCCAATTTAATGCTGATGTCATTTACCTCGTGTTATTAAACATTTTCTGTTACACTCAGACTCCGTGCTTGCGAGAGGGGAAGTATTGCCTCCTAGAGGTGCCCAGGGGGTGGTATGTAATTGTCCCAGGTCACTGGGTGGGGGCTCGAGCCGGTTTTGCATTGCGTTATTGAAACGGAACCCCTAGATACAGAACCCGGCCCTTGTTGCTGCCAACTTAGATGGGCAGAAGGGTTAAATGTATAAGCTTTATACAGAGAAAAACAGATTTATTTGGGGTTTGGATCCCATTGGGAGCTTGGTGTCTGGGTGCTGGAGGCAGGTAACCTGCTGAGCTGTTTTCAGTTAAGCCTGCAGCTTTGGGGGCATGGACTAGACCAGGGTCTGTGTTGCAGCAGGCTAGCATGTCTGGCTCAACAAGGCAGGGTTCTGGAGTCCCAAGCTGTCAGGGAAATGGGTTCAGAGGTAACTTGAAGCACATCAAGTGACAGTCCCAAGGGGATCCCTGTGACCAAACCCATGTCACTTGCAATGGCAGGGAACTGGTTAAGTGACATATACCTAGTTAAGTGTTGTTATTTTATTTTTTATTTATTTTTATTTATTTATACCCAGGTGCCACCAGACTCCTTGTTGGTCAGGTGATCCTAGCAAGTGACCTGCACCCCACACTGCTGAGGAAGCAAAAAAAGCCCCAAGGGCCAAGCCAATCTGACCTGGGGGAAAATTCATTCCCGACCCTGAGCATGTGAGCAAGGCCCATCGGCCAAGCACTGAGAGAGCAAATTCTCAGCACCACCCCAGAGCACTGGCCTCTCCCAGCCACTGTCCCATCTCCAGCCATGGCCATCTCTAGGGACGAGGAACACAGCATGTCGGCCATCACTGCAGGCTGGGGGACTCTACCCTGGGAAGCAGCAACATTGAAAGAGATTTGGGGTCGCGGGCGATAATCAGCTGAATATGAGCTCCCAGTGTGACGCTGTGGCCAAAAGGGTGGATACAATCCTGGGATGTATAAACAGGGAGATCAGGAGCAGAGAGGTTATTTTACCTCTATATTTGGCACTAGTTTGACGGCTGCTGGAATCCTGTGCCCAGTTCTTGTGTCCATGGTTCAAGAAGAATGTTCCTCAATTACAGATGATTCAGAGAAGAGCCACGAGAAAGATTAAAGGATTAGAAAACCTGCCTTATAGTGATAGACCTCTTGGAGCGCAATTAATTTCATTTAACAAAAAGAAGGTTAATTGGGTAACTTGATTATAGTCTGTAATTATCTAGATAATGGGCAGGGATGGTGTCTCTAGCCTGTTTGCCAGGAGCTGGGAATGGGCGACAGGGGTTGGATCACTTGATGATTCCCTGTTCTGTTCATTCCCTCTGGGGCACCTGGCACTGGCCACTGTCGGCAGACAGGATACTGGGCTAGATGGACCCAGTATGGCTGTTCTCATGTTCTTTTGATCCTGAGACTGACGATCCCCAGGGCCAATGGGGAGAGGCCAGTGCTCCATGTCACCCGGATTGACAGGGCAGGCAGGCCAATGAGGGAGTCAGGAGGCTGGGGGCCCACACTTCATGTGAGCTGCAGCTTCCATGGACAGCGCAGGGCAGAGCTAAGGGGGAGCCGCTGAGCTGGGCTGGGGGCAGAGCAGCAGTAGGAGCAGCCCGGAGCCAGGAGATGGGGCAGTACAGACCAGCCATGCCGATGTGCAGCCAGGACTGAACTACAGTGGGAGCCACAGGGCCAGAGCCAGGATGGCGGGTGCCAGCTGTGCCACAAGTAACATTGCAGCCAAGCGTGGTGAGCGGCTGGGGACAACGAGGGGGGTCCTGGGCAGCAGGGCCCAGTGGGGGGAGACGTCACTGATAAGAGACCTGGTACTGTGGATACTGCAAGAGCAGAAAGGTCCGGGCAGGCTCTGGGATGTGTGAGAAACAGGCTGTGAACTTCCCTTACATCCCAGAGATGGCTGGTTGTGGTGTCCCTGTGCCCACAGGGTGGGTTCCTTGTTCCTTCAACCGTCTCCATTTTTCTCTTATTTTTCCTACATTTGCTGTTTAATCATTTGTGTTTGGATGGAACTTAATGCAGTGATCTGGGGGTCAGAGAAGCAGCCGGTGACGAGACAGCACCCGGTGATAGGGACCACCTAGCCCCCATCCTATGTGACCACAACAAGAAAAGGGGTTAAGCGTCCCAGGAATCCTGGGCCCAGCGTTCTCAGGGTTACAAGGACTCCACTGCAAGGCAGAGTGGAAGGGGAGTGCGCGAGGTCTGGCAGGTCTCTGGGTAAAGGGAGTGGGAGCGAGGACTCAGATCCTTTTGCCATCTGATCCCACCGGGGTAGTGCAGAAGCCAGGAAATTTGCCCACAATAACGGGACCATTCCCCCTCTTACACAAGGGGAGCTCTGTGGCCAGCACTGCTGGGCAGCACAGACGCACCCTGCTGCATCCGCTCCCGGACCCAGCGCGCGGGAGAGGCTGGTGTTTCAGAGGGCAGTGACGGCGCAGACTCCTGCATGAGGCTCCCTCCAGCCGACAGGCTGTCGTCACTTGCTAAACACGCCCGACTGCTCTTGGCTCCTCACGTCTCACTGTGATAGAATTTTCCAAGTAGCCCTTAGGTTCCAGATACCCTTTAATTGAACTAGTTCAGTACCTGATCGATTTCAAAATTTGCTTTCACTGTTACCAAAGGTTCAAAAAATCTCTGAAATACAAGGGCAAATTCACATGCTTCAATATATATATCAAGTTAAAAAGTATGCCTTTCATACAGCTTATAAAGTGTCTATTTTATGTACTAAGTATGATGTATTGTGCTTTATAACTAAAACTGTACAAAAACCCCATCATATTATTGCTATGAAAATGTTATTGCTTGTATTGCTATTAGTTAGTTTAAAATTATGTTATTGTTGTTAAGAACGTAATAATAGTAATACCTGTCATGTCCATGCTCATCCTGCATTGTCATTACATCCAATCAAAACCTCTAAAGTTGAAGCATCTAAAGTAAAATCTAAATTCCAAAACTTCATGCAAATAGAAATTTAAAAATGTTTGTTGTACGAGTAGTACAAAAGGGGGGGTTGTGGAAGCAAAAAAAAAACTAACAGGAAGGGAATGCAATGTATAACAGGGCAAGTGAAAAAAACTGTGTAAAAAGTTGTTGCGACCTAGTGTAAATAATATGGAATGTAGACTGAGTCTACATTAGTGAGCAAAACAAGATATCAGAATGACCTGTGTATAAACAAAATGCAGCTGTTGCTCATTATTGTCTGTAACAAAAGGTATAAATGCTTGCTGTAATTGTTTACCTGGGAGAGACCTGTTTAGCTCTCTCCTCTATGCAATTGATAGAAAAAAAATAAAGTATCTAACTTGCTGTACCCAAACAAAAAGTGAGAACTCTGTTATTCTCCGACAACAGTATGCCCTTGTTGCCAAGAAGGCTAACGGCATTTTGGGCTGTATAAGTAGGGGCATTGCCAGCAGATCGAGGGACGTGATCGTTCCCCTTTATTCGACATTGGTGAGGCCTCATCTGGAGTACTGTGTCCAGTTTTGGGCCCCACACTACAAGAAGGATGTGGAAATATTGGAAAGAGTCCAGCGGAGGGCAACAAAAATGATTAGGGGTCTGGAGCACATGATTTATGAGGAGAGGCTGAGGGAACTGGGATTGTTTAGTCTGCAGAAGAGAAGAATGATGGGGGGATTTGATAGCTGCTTTCAGCTACCTGAAAGGGGGCTACAAAGAAGATGGATCTAGACTGTTCTCAGTGGTGGCAGATGACAGAACAAGGAGTAATGGTCCCAAGTTGCAGTGGGGGAGGTTTAGGTTGAATATTAGGAAAAACTTTTTCACTAGGAGGGTGGTGAAGCACTGGAATGGGTTCCCTAGGGAGGTGGTGGAATCTCCTTCCTTAGAGGTTTTTAAGGGCCGGCTTGACAAAGCCTTGGCTGGGATGATTTAGTTGGGGATTGGTCCTGCTTTGAGCAGGGGGTTGGACTAGATACCTCCTGATATTCCCTTCCAACCCTGATATTCTATCACTCTATCGCAGGTTTTCTAATCCTTTAATCTTTCTTGTGGCTCTTCTCTGACCCCTCTCCAATTTATCAACATCCTCCATGTATTGTGACATTAGACCTGGACACAGGATTCCAGCAGCAGTCACACTAGTGCCAAATATAGAGGTAAAATAACCTCTCTGCTCCTGATCTCCCTGTTTATACATCCCAGGATTGTATCCACCCTTTTGGCCACAGCGTCACACTGGGAGCTCATATTCAGCTGATTATCGCCCGCGACCCCCAAATCTCTTTCAGTGCTGCTGCTTCCCAGGGTAGAGTCCCCCAGCCTGCAGTGATGGCTGACATGCTGTGTTCCTCGTCCCTAGAGATGGCCATGGCTGGAGAGGGGACAATGGCTGGGGGAAGCCAGTGCTCTGGGGTGGTGCTGAGAATTCTCTTTATCAGTGCTTGGCTGGGGGGCCTTGCTCACATGCTCAGAGCCAGGGACCAATTTTTCCCCAGGTCAGATTGGCTTGGACCTTGGGGCTTTTTTGCCTTCTTCTGCAGTGTGGGGTGCAGGTCGCTAGCTAGGATCACCTGGTCCTGTGTCACTTAACCAGTTCCCTGGATATTGGTGCACCTGGGTCCCTCCTGTTCTCTGCCTGTGGCACATAATAGGTTAGTCGCCCAAGGGCTGTTCTACTTTGGGCTATTTCTGGGTGCTAGGAGTGGTGTGGGGGGCTGGGTGGTTAGAGGCTTGTGATACACAGGAGGGATTAGATGACCTGGAGCCTTCTGGCTTAAAACTCTATGACTCTATATCCTGCGATGGGCCCAGATCCTCCACTCCAAGACCCCCACCCATCCGTAGCATCCCTCAGGGATCCAGCCTCTCCCCGTCCTGCTCAGCATCCACTCCACACTGCTATTAATACGGACCGAAGGGCCAGGCACTGAGCTCTCCTGGGGAAACCGTTATGGGTGTCACCAAGAGGTGACAGTTGCTGCCACAATTGCAATTTCCTTTGTAATCTAACAGTTGTGGTGTGTCAGGACCCAGCCCTGAGTGAGCAACTGACCCAGCCTGCAATGAGCTGAGATAACACAGTGCCGGCTCATTGCCTATGGGCAGGGGGCGGAGGAGCTCGCTGCTCTCTGGAGTAACCAGGTTCCTCTGACTCTCCCTGTGACCCGACAGAGCCCAGTATTACTTGGCCAGCTGCTGCTGTTCAGGGTGAGGCCACTGCTGGCTTCTGCTTTTATGTTTAGTTGTGGCTTTAAATAACCATTGAAGCACAGGGGTTTAGGAAAGGCACCTTTTCTACTAGCCTTAGAAATTCAAAACCAGAAACAAACCTGTAACAGGAGAGGACAGGGCAGGGCAGGGCTACAGAGAGATCTGAGCCGCTTGGTACCTGGGGCGAAATCGAACAATGTGCATCTGAACACAGGGAAACACCAAGTGTGTGTGCAGGGACAGAAGGGTGAGGATGGCAAAGTGATGGGACTTGGGGGTGTCCGACCTGAGACACGTCCACAGGGCCTGATTCTCAGGGGCTGACAGCTCAGCACTGCTGCCTCGTTATGGGGTCCCCTGCTCTTCTAAAACGCATGTATCAGCAACTTCAACACAATTCTTATCAGGAAGGACGTGGGGTCCAGCTGCCCTTTCTGTGGCACCCAAACCCCCTCCCCTCCTGCTTTGAGTCTGCGACAGTGCCAATTTACAGCCTGCTGACTTGGCTGCTTTTAGCAATATGCAGTAGTGGCTGCAGGCACTTTACGGGTTTGCTGACCTGACAGGATAATGGATGAGGATGTTTGTTTGAACTAGCAGGTATAAAATCTGGGTTGTACCTAACAACATCTGGAGTGAAATACGTAACCTGTTTGTATCAGTGTGTACAAGGGGAAGTCATGGGAGGGAAATCTGTGTATCAGCAAAGGGGACAGGAGCCTGGTGCCCTGACTGAGCCTTTCCCTCGTCACAAGCACACCTGTGTTAGTGCCCCGGGACCTGCTGACAGTCAGCCTGGCCGAGCGCCTTTGCCACCGAGCGGAGCCTGTGCTCCGTCCTTAGGAATAAGCTGGAGGCCGGCGGGATCGGCAAGGTGCTCTCTCTGCTAGCGCAGCTGCATCGGAGCTCCAGACACAGCAGCCTGAACACGCTGCAGAGGGAACAACCTTCCGCGGCCCGAAGAGCAGTTTTAATCAAAGGTTAAACAATTACTACAGAGCCCAGTGCTCCATGGGCTGCTTGTTACCCTAGCGTGTGACTGTCTAACACACCCGGCTCAGGGCGGGCCCAGGCCTGTCCCAGGATAAATGGAACTGGTCTGAGAGCCCCGGCCCTGCCCCTCGCTCCCCCACCCACTGGCACTGCAGGCCCCACACAGACACAGCACTCAGTGGTCAGAGTCAGGCGGGGGATTAGTTGTGAATTTCGCCCCTCTCCTGTTCACAGCCTGTCTGCAAAGCGACCCCTCGTTATCCACCAACGCTGGCTAGTCGCTGTCTGGGCCATTCAGAACTTCTTCCCCTCCCCGCTGGCGCTGTGAGCGCCCGGTCACTTACACCACGTCCTGCGGGGTCTGCTCCCTGGCTGCAGCTTTTGCTAAAGATCCCCTTCCGGTGCCAGTTTCCATGGGAACAGTCATTAGTGCCCAATCTGTGAACGTTCCGAGACTGTGTAGCACTTTCACAAGCAGCCGGCGTGTGTGCGAATGCTTGTGAGTAACACGACCCTGCAAGGGGCCAAATGCAGCTCTGGCGCTCACATCATTGTGTGGATCAGTGTTTGCACAGTTCAGCCTGATCGACACCCTGGTGCAGTGGAGTAGGGGTGCAACAGCGACTCAGAGCCATCACCCTTTAACAGCTCAGCAGAGTGGCCAGGAGAGAGAGAGAGAGAGTGTGGGTCCATGCGTGCGTGTGTACGTGCATGTCTTTCCTGCCTGTCACTGAAGCAGAGACGTGAACTGACCAAGGGGATCTGGTAAGCAGCAGTTTTACCAGGTCAGACAAGGGGGTCTCTCCTCACTGCCCTCCCAGCATGGGGCAGGGAAGAGAGAGGAGCAAGGATCTGCACTCCAGAGCGCGCAGGGGCCAGCCCGGATCGTATCTCAGGACTTGTTTGGTCAGAGCACTGCCAGGGTGGTAGATCCATGGGGGTCTGAGCTGCCAGCTTACCTGCATGCTAAAATACCACTGCACCGTGCTTGTTTACTCTCCGACTATCAGGTTGTCCTTTATCCCAAGCTCTGAAGCTGACCAGGGATTAATCTGTCCATCTCCAGCTTTGATCCTGCAGAAACAAAGGAGAGCAGACCCCCTGTAAAACCCAAGGTTACACAGCTAGAGACATGCCCCGGAGCTGAGGGGCCATGGGTAGGGCACGGGCAGAGGCTGCCCAGTGACACTGGAGACACTGATCATTGCTATGAAATGTCAGCGCTGACAACCAGGGCTACATTTACTTGCTGCTGAAGTTACATAGGGTTACCATACGTCTGGATTTTCCCGGACATGTCCGGCTTTTTGGGCCTCAAATCGCCATCTGGGAGGAAATCCCAAAAAGCCGGATATGTCCGGGAAAATAGGGAGGGAGGGCCCGGCGGTGCGGGGCCGGGGGCCGGGGCTGGGCCGGGGCTGGCAGTGCTTGGCCGGGGGCCGGGGCCGGGCCGGGGCCGGCAGTGCTCGGCTGGGGGCCAGGGCCGGGCCGGGGCCAGCGGTGCTCAGCCGGGACCGGGACTGGGCCAGGCCCGGGGTCAGCGGTGCTCGGCCGGGGCAGGGCCGGGCCGGGGCCGGCGGTGCTTGGCCGGGTCAGGGACAGGGCTGAGGCCGGCAGTGCCCGGCCGGGGCCAGGCCGGGGACGGGGACGGCACCCGCAGTGCTCGGCAGGGGGCTGGGACAGGGACGGGGTGCTCAGCCGGGGGCCAGCGCCCCAGAGCCCAAGCCAAGCCGGGCGGGAGACGCCGGGGCCAGAGCCTCTTGGCCTGGGCCGGCCGGCCGCCAAAGGGAGCCACTCGGCCAGGGGGGCCAGACTGGGCCACGCTGCACCCCGCCCCAGCCCCAGCCCCAGCCCCAGCTTACCTGCTGCCTCCCTGTTTCAGGCTTCCCGTGAATATTTGATTCGCGGGAAACAGGGGAGGGGGAGGAGCAGAGGCGGAGTGTTCAGGGGAGAGGGCAGAGTTCGGGCGGGGACTTTGGGGAAGGGGCGGAGTTGGGGCGGGGCTGGGACGGGGAAGGGGCGGAGTCGGGGCCCCATGGAGTGTCCTCCTTTTTTAAAACTAAGATATGGTAACCCTAAGTTACACCAGGACCAGCCCAAGCCCTCGGAAGCCTGAAAATAGCAAGTGAACAGAGAGTCTCCAGCACCCCCTGCTGCTGAAGCTGCCCCAGGCTGAGTTGACCCCCCGAGGGGTGAAAGGCTGCGACGTGGCCCAGGAGGTCTCTGTCTCTGGCATTTTATCACGGTGAGAGGTGAGGAGCCAAGAGCCGTCGGGCGTGTTTAGCAAGTGACGACAGCCTGTCGGCTGGAGGGAGCCTCGTGCAGGAGTCTGCGCCGTCACTGCCCCCCGAAACACCAGCCTCTCCCGCGCTCTGGGGCCAGACAGGAGCGGCTGCAGCAGGGTGCATCTGTGCTGCCCAGCAGTGCTGCCCACGGAGCTCCCCCATCTCCCATCGGTCCCACCGCGGCATTGCTCTCCGGCTGCCGGCCGACCAGCAGGGCCAGCAGCACCCACCACGTGCGACCAGCCCGGAGCTCTCAGAAACGTCCGGTTCAGCCTCGGCAGCTGGGTGTGTGGATTAAATAGAAGATTTGTCCTCGTGCAAGTCCCACGTCACACACGCGACCACACACAGTATCCCCACCGGCGTCCTGCCCCCGGGTCCCCCTCACGCCCTGTGAGCCAAATGAGGCAGGAACTCTGCTGGGGGAAGCAGGGGTTGGCCTGGCTCGGGGACAAGCAGCGGCACAGCGAGCCCGGAGTAGCAGAGAAGCTGGATGCAGAGGACCCCACCGAGGAACAGCGTGCAGCACCAGCAGCACCAGGAGCCGGGGAGCAGCGTGTGGAGCAGACTGTGACTGCCAGACACTGCAGCCGGGGGCAGCTCTGTGCAGGGTTTATGGGGGAGCAGCAGCTGGGCAGGGCCCCAGGGAGAGACACTGGCAGAGCCTGGCCTGAACAGGTGCAGACTCCGTGGGTGTTCTGGGGCTGGAGCACTCAGCACCCACAGGCAGGCCTGTCCTCCCGCTCCTCTCCAGTGCCACCCGCCCACAGTTATCAGCTATTCTGCAGTGTGCAGGAGGTGCTGGGGGGGGGGGGGGAAGAGTGGGGGGGGCAGAAAGAGGTGGGGGAGGGACGGAATGGGGTGGGAAGAGGAGGGGTGGGGGCAGGGCTGGGCGCCGCATCAGGGGGAATTTCCCCAGATGCTGGGGAGTGGAAGGGGTGGGACCAGCCCCTCCCAGCCACTAGCTCACTGCTCTGCTGCATGGCGGGCTGGCGGCTGCTTGAGAGACCCTGGCTGGGGAGGCGGCTTCTGCTCCCCGTCCGGGCTCGGGTGCCAGGAACCGAGGGAGAACAAGCCAGAGCCCTCGCCCCTGGCATGTTTCCGGCTCGCTCAGCCACGGTCCCCAGCAGCCGAGCCGGGCAGGGAGCAGAAGCCGCCTCCCCAGCCAGGCTCTGTCAGGCAGCTGCCAGGCGGCAGAGCAGTGACCGGGATGGGCCAGCGTTAGAAACAGCTCCCTCCTGCTCCCCGCCCGACCTCCCTACAGCCAGGGGGAGTGCTGGAACGTGCCGGGGGGCCAGGCACACCAGAAAGACAGAGCACCTCCCCCCACACACCGTTAGCGTGGGGTAGGGAGAGCACGGTGCCCCTCGGGTGTGTGTGTGTGTGTGTGGGGGGGGGGCTGGCCAGGTGGGGACTCTTTCTTATAACACAAGAACTAAGGTTCACCCAATGAAATTAATAGGCAGCAGGTTTAAAACAAACAAAAGGAAGTATTTCTTCACACAACACACAGTCAACCTGTGGAACTCCTTGCCAGAGGATGTTGTGAAGGCCAAGACTAAAACAAGGTTAAAAAAAGAACTAGATAAATTCATGGAGGACAGGTCCATCAATGACTAATAGGCAGGACAGGCAGTGATAGTGTCCCTAGCCTCTGTTTGACAGAAGCTGGGAATGGGCGACAGGGGATGGATCATTCGATAAATGACCTATTCTTTTAATTCCCTCTGGGGCACCTGGCACTGGCCACTGTCGGAAGACAGGGCTCAAAAAAGAACTAGATAAATTCATGAAGGATAGGTCCATCAATGGCTATTAGCCAGGATGGGCAGGAATGGTGTCCCTAGCCTCTCTTTGTCAGAAACTGGGATTGGGCTTGCAGGGATTTCACTTTTGGCATCCGAAGAAGTGAGGTTTTTACCCACGAAAGCTTATGCCCAAATAAATCTGTTAGTCTTTAAGGTGCCACCAGACTCCTTGTTGTTTTTGTAGATACAGACTAACACGGCTACCCCCTGATACTTTTGGCACTGTGCCTTTTAATTTCAGTTTAACTTCCTCATTTTTGTGTAGTTCCCCTTTCTGAAATTAAATGATACCTAGGTGGGCGGCTGTGCTGTTCTCCCCTCCCCCCACAGGGATGTTAAATATTATTATATCATGGTCACTATTGCCAAGTGGTTTCACTATATTCACCTCTTGGACCAGATCCTGTGCATCACTTAGGACTAAATCAAGAATTGTCTCCCCTCTCATTCAAGGGGATGGATCACTTGATAACTGACCTGTTCTCTTCATTCCCTCTGATAAGCACCCAGCACTGGCCACTGCCGGAAGGCAGGATACTGGGCTAGATGGACCATTGGTCTCACTAGTATGGCTGTTCCTATGTACACAGGGCCCCATCACCACCCTCATGTCCTATGCAGTGACTCCTTGGCCAAATGCCAGCCAGCAGTGGGGATCGAACTGGAGACCTTCAGCACAGCCCTGTCACCGGAGCTAAGGGAGCTGCTCTGGTAACACCGAGTAAGGAACAGGCCCTTCTTGAGCCGGCCTAGAGGGAGACATGACCCCACCTGGGCCCAGGCCGTCCCTGGCAGACACATTGCATGACAAGCGCGTTGGGCCCAGAGGAGATCGTGCCCCACCGAGGGCTACGTTTACATTGTATTCTGCTCCCCAGCCTGGCCAGGGCAGGTTGTTCCCTCACAGCCTGTTCCCAGGGCTCTGTCTGGGGCAGTGTGAAATGTGCAGCCCTGGGCTCCCACCCCTCCCACCCGAGCAGATTCCCCAGCCCAGCCCAGCCCAGCCCAGCCCAGCTCACTGACTCCGATACCGAGCCTAAACCTCCCCATCCCCCCAGCCTCCGGCCCAGCCCAGCACCCCTGAACCCCACTGCTTCCAACACCCCCCCTCCCCGCCTCTCACCTCAGCCTCTATCCAGGTTTTCCCTTGGGGGAAGTATCCATAGCAGTTGCCTTGGAAGAGTAGCCAGCCCCTGGGACAGGGCCCTACCCTGTGCCCCTGCAGAGAGAGGGGGTTGGGGGCAATGGTGGGGACAGGACACCGCGGTTAGAGGCTGTTTCAGAGGCAGAGCCGTGGCTTTCCCATTAGCACGAATAACATGGGATCCCGTTTGGGGCTGTGTCTGGCTGGCAGGACCCTCCAGGCCCTGGCAATGCAGGAAGAAGCTGGGTTTGCCCAGACCCCACATCGTCAGAACGGGGCCCCTGGAACCCAGCCCTGAGCAGGGATCCCAGCCGGGCAGGGCCTCTGGGTTTGAATGGGGTGGGGGCTCCTTTCCCCAGGGCTGCCTGGGGGGAGGAAGGAGCCAGTGACTGTGCAGGGGCTGATAGACCCTCCCTGCCCCTGCCCCAGGGAGCCCCATGGACTCCAAGCTCTGGGAAATGAGGGAATTATGGAGCTGCCAGCCACAGTGGCCCCCATTCAGCTGCAGCCCTTGGGCAGAGGGAATTCCTGCCACCCTGATCTCCTCCCCGTCTCCCCCTGGGCCACGCGGGACAGTGGGGCCAGGGAAGCTGGCAGGGGAGAGGGGGGATGGGGAAGGGAACACCCAGGGCCAAGGGGTGAAGCTGGGGGAGCAATGGGGTTGGCACAGACTGGGACGAAAGAAGAAATCGGGAGCAGGGGCCCAGTTCTGGATGGAAGGATCTGGGGGGTTGTAGGAGGAGGGAAGGGGAGAGAGGTGTCCAGGGAGATGGGACATAAAGAGGGGAAATAGCAGGAATCTGTGGGGTTGGGGCAAAGGGGGGGGAACACTGTGCAGGCACGGCCCTTCTCGGGGCGGGGGGCACAGAGGGATGGGGTGGAGCTATGTCCCAGCCGGGGGAGGGAACAGGACAGTCTGAGGAGAAAGGCACAGTGTGCAGGGAATGGGGCAGCCCAGCCGGGATCAGAGGCCAGATGGGGGAAAAGACAGGGCTAGAGCAGAGCCATCACCTGCCCTTGGAGAGGGACCATTGGGAAGGGAACATGGGAGGGTGGGATGGGAGCCTGTAGCTGACCAGAGCTGAGCACCTGACCCATAGGAGCATTTCATCCATCTTCTCTCACCCGTTCCCTGGGGAGGGGCTGCAGGGCCTGGGCTCCCCCAGGGCAGTGACCCCCCAGCAGCAGGAGATGGGCAGTGGCTCTGGGAGCGACGAGGGTGTGACGAACTGGGCCTGTTCTCACGGTGGTCTGTGAATGCTGACAGGGGAGTGTGCTGGGATAGTCTGCATTGCAGGATGGGATCTGCCCGAGGGCGCATACCTGAGTGTGTAACATGAGAACCCAGGAAGGGGTTGAAGGCGAGGCGACTCCTTAGCCCGGGAAACTGAACAAAGGCTGTGGGAGGGGTCGCTAAAGCAGAGTGCTGGAAGCAGGCTGGAAGGAGGCTGGAGAGATGGCTGGGAGGCAGAGATGGCTCTGACCCCCAAAGGGGGGGTGGGCTGGCATGCCCTGGGACCCCAAGCTGGACCTAACTGAGGGGGGCCCTGTTGTCTGTGCCTGCAAGACCTGTCTTGGACTGTATTCCTGTCATCCAAATAAACCTTCTGCTTTACTGGCTGGCTGAGAGTCATGGTGAATCGCAGGAAGTCGGGGGTGCAGGGCCCTGAGTCCCCCAATACCCCGTGACAACTNTGGAATGCCAGTTGCAGGTGCAGCACCTCTGCAATCGTTCTCTGACTAGAGACCAGTTTAGTGTTAGAAACTTGGAGTCCTCTCGTGTTATCACCCAGCACCTGGTACATGAAACACCCACTGACCCCACCCCGGGGCCTTTCCCCGCTAACAGGTGTTTGAATCACTCTCATATTTCCATGTCCAGGGAGATCGTGTGTCTGGAAAGCCAACACCATGTGTTTGGGGCGGAGAGGAGAGAGGAGGGGTTATAGTTACTGCACCCTATGGTGGGGGCTGGGACCCCCATTGCACCATTATTAAGAAATGGGGTCGAATGGGAGAGCCACGCTGCACAGTGATGATCCAGCAGGGACTGGACACAGACTGGAGGCTGGGCCCAGCTCCCGGAGGGGCAGAGTGCTGGGCACAGCTCCGCAGGGCGTTAGGGTGCCGCGTGCAGGGCTGTGCGGGGTGGGAGGAAGGGGTGAGACAGAGACGGCTCCAGGGTCAGGGGACACACACAGGACAAGCTTGGCCACCCACCCCTGTAACAGATCAGCTGCACCCAGCGCAGGAGGAGGAAGGAGCTGGAGGAAGCCAGGGTCTCACCTGATTGTCTCGCTGGGTAGCTGCTCCGGTGCTAGGCCAGTCCAAGTGCAGCCTGAATGGGACACTGGCCGGACACGGGGCATTTATAGACCAGTGCGGGGAGGGGACCAGGTGTCAACACTGAACATGCAGATCTGTGCTGATGGCAGCTACAATCATTTAACGCCCAGGCAAACAGAGATAAGAGGAGCCAGGACCCGGCCACCAGCCGGGCTGTGAGCAGGAGGAAGCGTTTGTCAGCGCTGAGATAACAGATACAATGAAAGCTATTTCCTCCCCCTCGCCCCCCCACCCTGTCTGTCAGTGCTGAGGTCAGTGTGGCTGTGGGGAGCCATCGTGCCCTGGCCCTGACTGGCCCAACTGCTCACGTCCATCTTGTCCCATGGAAAGTTCCGGGCAGGTCCCCAGGGAGTGTAGATCAACTGGAGTCCCCCTGAAGTCAGTGGGGGGATCCCCAGCGGGTACAGTCTGGTGTGGGGCTATTGGAGTCCTTGGGGTCAGACCCCCAGCGGGTACAGTCTGGTGTGGGGCTATTGGAGTCCTTGGGGTCAGACCCCAGCGGGGGGAGTTGCTCAGAGCTCTGCTGGAATCACCGGGGCTAGAACCCCAGCGGGTGTAAACTGGCCAGAGCATCATGGGAGTCAATGCTGTGACACCATAGAATCATAGAATATCAGGGTTTGAAGATCCCTCAGGAGGTCATCTAGTCCAACCCCCTGCTCAAATCAGGTGTTGGCGCAGGTGGTGGGGCCCACGGCCGTCATGGCGGCCTCCAAAATGAATGGGAAGGTTGTGTTGGAGGCCGCCGCTCAGGAGGGTAAAATGGATTTATTTGGGGTTTGGACCCCATTGGGAGTTGGGCATCTGAGTGTTAGAGACAGGAACACTTATTAAGTTGCTTTTGGTTTAAGCCTACAGCTGTTAGGGGACATAATTCAGACCTGGGTCTGAATTTGCAGCAGGCTAGCGGGTCTGGCTCAAACCAGGCAGGGCACTGAAGTCCCAAGCTGCCAGTGCAGAAAAGCAGGGGCAGAAGTAGTCTTGGCACATCAGTTGGCAGCTCCCAGGGGGTTTCTGTGATCCAGCCCGTCACACCCACCAACAAATCCCCAGGCATGGACAGGCTGACTGTAGAGTTCTACCGCATGTTCTGGGACATCCTCGGCCAGACCCCTGTCACCATCTGGACTGAGTCCTTGAAAAGGGAGGTCCTCCTTCTTTCATGCAGGCGAGCTGTGCTCACCTTATTGCCAAAGAAGGGGGACTTCCACAATCTATGGAACTGGCATCCCGTCTTGCTCCTCAGCATGAACTACAAGGTTGCAGCGAAGGCCATCTCGCTGCAGCTAGGGTCCATGCTGGCAGACATGGTCCATCCCGACCAGACCTACACTGTCCCAGGCTGGACCACCTTTGATAACCTGTACTTGTTCTGGGACCTCTTGCAGCTGGGGCGTAGGGATGGTCTATTGTTCGCCCTCCTGTCCCTGGACCAGGCATTCGACAGGATGGACCATGGGTATCTCCTGGGCACTCTGCGGGCATTCGGCTTCGGGCCCCAGTTTGTGGGCTTTCTCCAGGTGCTGTACGCCTCCGTGGAGTGTCTGGTCAGGCTCAACTGGTCAGCTTCGGGCGAGGCGGACGGCGGGGTGACAGAGCCCTTCCTCTGTCTCCTCCACCGGAGGTTGACGGGTTTGGTGCTTTGGGAGCCTGAGTGCGGCTGGTCCTGTCAGCGTATGCCAACAACGTGCTTCTCGCGATCCAGGACCCGGGCGACCTAGTGTGGGTGGAGGCCTGCCAGGCCGTTTAATCGGCGGCCTCCTCCGCCCAAGTCAACTGGGTCAAGAGCTCTGGCCTGGTGGTTGGGGACGGGTGGCAGGCGAGCTCCCTCCCACCCACACTTCAAGCCATCCAGTGGAGCACGTGTCCGCTGCTCTATCTCAGCGTTTACCTTTCCGCCACACCTCCTTCTCCTCCGGAGAACTGGCAGGATTTAGAGGTCAGGGTGGGTGAGCGGTTGCGGAGATGGACAGGACTGCTCCGGTGTCTCTCCCTGCGGGGGAGGGCGCTGGTGCTGAACCAGCTCGTCCTGTCCATGCTCTGGCACCGGCTCAACACCCTGAGCCTGGCCCCGGGGATCCTGGCCAGGCTCCAGAGGATAGCCCTGGAGTTTTTCTGGCCAGGACTGCACTGGGTCCCTGCAGGGGTCCTGAGTCTTCCCCTGGAGGAGGGAGGACAGGGCCTGGTCTGCCTTTGTAGCCAGGTCCATGTCTTCAGCCTCCAGGCCCTGCAGAACCTCCTTTATGGTGCAGGTAGTCCAGCATGGAACACATTGGTGCACGCCTTTCTCTGCCACCGCCGAGGGCTCCGATACGACCGGCAGCTCCTTTATCTCCATCCGAGGGGTCTTCTGCGAGACCTCTCTGAGCTGCCGGTCTTCTACCAGGACCTCCTCTGGACTTGGAAGCTCTTTTCAGCGACCAGGTCCATTGTGGCCACCGAGAGGGCGGACCTCCTCGCAGATCCCCTGCTACAGAACCCCGATCTGCGTGTGCAGGTGGCTGAGTCTCCCTCTGTGCGCCGGAGGTTGGTCCTGGCAGAAACCACCAGGGTTGGAGACCTCCTGGACTACAACGGAGGGAATGGGTGGATCTCTGTGCGCTCGGTCGGCACATGGGGCTCTCCACCCTTCCGACCCCCCTGCACGTACTCCAGGAAGTGGGGGCTGCCTTGTCACCCCTTTCTCTCTTCTTCCTGCAGCAGGCCCTGCGAGAGGGCACTCCCCGCCCACCCCTCACCCCGGGCCCTCCGGACCTTTTTATCAGGCCCCTGTTTCGCGAGCCCCCTGGCTTCCCCATTCCCATACTCTGAGCCGGCTGCAGCCAGTCTGGTTCCAAACCGCGGCTAGAGACCAGCTTTACATGCTCATGCTCCACACACTACATTTCCTCACCCTCGTTTCCCACGGCAACACCAAATGGCGGGACTATTTGCCACCTGTGGAAGGTGAGGAACCCCGGTGGCCAGCCTGTATTCCACCCTGGTCCCATGGCCCACTGGGGACATTGGTTGGTGGCTCCTTCACAGAGCGGTGAGCATGGGCATGTACCTGGCGCAGTTCACACCTGTACCTGATGCCTGCCCCTTCTGCGGTGTGAGGGAGAACCTGATGCAGGCCTATCTCGAATGCACCAGGTTGCAGCCCCTATTCCCGCTCCTCCAGAACCTCTTGTTGAGATTCTGGCTGCACGTTTCCCCGCACCTGTTCATTTTCGCACACCCTATCCGCGGCCCCACAAAGATCTCCTCATCAACCTCCTCTTGGCTCTCGCCAAAGTCACCATCTATAACGCCAGGAGGAGGATGCTGGATCGGGGGATGCTCTGCGACTGTGGGGCCTATTTCCAGTCCTCCCTGGTCTCACACCTCCAGGCAGAGTTCCTCTGGGCAGCGTCCGCTGGCTCCCTTGATAGCTTTGAGGAGCAGTGGGCACTGTCCGGGGTCCTTTGCTCGGTGTCCCCCTCTGGATCCCTAGTTTTGAACCTGTGACCTTCACTCCCGAACCTGTTTTCATTAGTTGTTCCGCGTCTTCATTTGGTTCCCAGGTCCAGTGGTCCCTCCCACTAGGCTGGGGGAGGGGCTTTTAGAACTGCCCACCTCCCAGAATATCCAATAAGGCCCAGTGGGATCCCGACTAGGACGACAGACTGAAAACTGAATCTTCCAGTTTCTCCTTTCCAGTCCTCACCAGTGTTAAGGTAAAATTGCCCCCACACCTCCTCATGGGGATTACCTGCAAGATGTAGTGGAGCCTCTTTGTATCTGGGGATTCTGTCAGCAGGTTCAGGAGGTCTGCCATGACCTTGTGCAGAGCATGCAAAGGAAGGGAGAGCCATGGGTCAGCTTAGGGAAACGGGGGCCACAGGATGGCAAGGCAGTTCTGTGTGACGCACTGGTGAAACCCCAAACACATACCCTGGCCTCTCTCATTCATATCCCACTGCCGGCAATTGGCGCGTATTCATGGCAGGATGACAGCAGGCTCTTCATTTTGTAGTTGTGCATTTGCCTTTTCCTTCCTAAGTGACGTACTTTGCACTTATCTTTATTGAATTGCATCTTGTTGATTTCAGACCAATTCTACAGTTTGTCATTGTACGGGGAGACTTTGGCAAACCAGTAAAGTGCCTAAAACCACTATGGCTTATTATTAAAGACAGCCTCGTCAGCAAGCTGTAAATTGACCATTCAACTGTCTCAGCTTGACCAAGGCAGGAGGAGAGGGGGTTTGGGGTGCCACAGAAAGGGCAGCTTGACCCCGCGTCCTTCCTGCTAAGGATTGTGTTGAAGTTGCTGATACATGCATTTGAAAAGAGCAGGATGTGCCACAGGAATGTCTATTGGGGTCTCAAGGCTGCAGGCTCTGGAAAAACCCACACCTGGTCAATCAATAATCAGAAGGAGCCTCTTGCCTGACTATTGAAACTGCTTACTTGACAAGTTTTCTTTAAGGGACATGTCATTCTATTACTAACTTATAAATAAGGGGGAAAAGCTTGAGATGGGGGACTCCTTTGGGGGACTCTTCAGGACTGGTCTCTCCCTCTGGATGCATCTTATGTTCCCTACCAGCAGACGGGCTGCCACTGTGCCACTCGAGAGCAACACTCAGCTTTGGTAATTATCAAGGGTTGGGGGTGTTTTACTAACCTGTTGCGGACGTGTGTAAGTGCTTGAGTCTAAGTAAAGTTTAGCTTTAAGTGAAAGCACTCTGGTGTTGTCCTGTTTGTGCCAGCCATCTATCGGTCGGACGGCCGTGTCTCCCGTAATTTATTTCCTGACACCTCCTCACACAGAGTAAAAATTACCAAGAGCTTTGGGTTGAAAGAACCCTGGGTAACATCACGGGTGTTTTGAATTCTAATCCTGTGCTCTAAAGTGCTTGTTGTCATGTGCAAATTTTATAAGCATACTCTCCACCCCATTATCCAAATCATGAATGAAAATATTGAATCATGCTGGACCCAGACTGAGCCCTGCGGTACCCCACTAGATACGCTCTCTCATTTCGACAGCCAAACATTGGTAACAACTCTTCGAATTTGGTCTTTCAACCACTTGTGCACCCACATTATAGTAATTTCATCTAGGCCACATTTCCCTGGTTTGCTTATGAGACTATCATGTGGGACTGTGTCAAAAGCCTTATTTACACCGATATATATCATGTCTGTTGCTTCCTCGCATCCACCAGGCCAGTAACCCAGACAAAGAAGGAAATGGGGTTGGTTTGGAATGATTTCTTCAATTTGTTCCAGTATCTTTCCAGGTATCAAAGTGAGGCGGACTAGTCTGTAAGTCCCCAGGTCGTCTTTGGTCCCCTTTTTAAACATAGGTACTATCTTCTTAATGGAAGTGAAGACATTCTTTTTCTAGGATCTCAGAAGAGAACTGGCGTTCAGCAACTGGTTTGTTAAGGCCACAAAAGCTGAGCCAGGAACCAGTGGTTAAAATTTGTCCCTGACCATTTCTTCCTTTTCTAAACATTTTAGCAAATTGTAGATGCCTTGGCGCTCCACACCTTCAAACCACCCTTTCTCCTCCACAAAGTGCTTTAATGTCAATTACCTCACCCAGACGCACTACTGCCAGGAGTTAGACAAGTGTCCCTCTTCCCACTGGACATGTTGGGATCCTGTGGTACAGAGAAGGGAAATGACTTATCCCTGGTCACACAGCATGGTGATGGCAGAGCCAGGGAGAAAAGGCAGCACTTCTCACTCTTCCTCTAACAGACAACAAACCCCGAAGAGGAGGGGTAGAACCCAGGAACTGCGATGGGGGGAAATTGTCATTGAAACAGTTTTCTTTTGGAAAATCCCATTAAGATTAAAAAAATTTGTTGTTTGAAATCATTAATTGATTTGGACACCAAAAAATCAATTTTTTTTTTTTTGCGCAAAACAAAAGTATTTCCTGTTCGACACCTACTGTTAAATTGTCTCATTGCACACAAAGAGGAGATACTTTGATCTAGAAAACTAGATGAGATGTTTCACTCTGGGCTAAGTAGTTGCTCCTATTAATAATTTAAAAATAACAAAATACATAGAAAATAGAATATTTCAGCTATGATACAGCAGAACCCCGTTTATCAGCTCTAATTGGGATGGGGACAGATCAGATCATCAAAAATTTGGAGTCTGGAGAATGGGAAAGTGTGAGGCTGCAGCGCCATCTAATGGCCATAGGAGAAATCGCCCACTTCTGGACCTGTGTGCCCTGGTTGTTTGGTTAATATGGAGAGCCGGATAATGGGAGGTTGGATAAACAGGATTACTGCATTCAATCTGCCATGACTGAACCCGATAGGACACCTCATATTGTACACTGCTACGAGTGACACTCTCAAACGGATCTTCACAGCTCCCCAGCCTCCCCCTGCCAGGAGGTAGGTATGAGAGGATTGTTATCCCTAACTGACAGAGGGAGAAACTAAGGCTGAGAAAGGTGCAGGGACTTGTCTTACGTCACACAGTCAGTCAGCGGCAGAGATGGGAATAGGACTCAGGAATCCTGACTTTAAATTAATCATCGATCTTGATTTTCATATATTAAATGATCAGAACAAAGTCATCTCAAATGAGCTACATGTAAGGGGACTGTTGCCCCCTTACTAACACTCAGTGGGGGTGTTTTGGTTGACTAGCTCCCAGCACTAAAAGGGGGAGGGTCGATGGCAAATCAGGAGCCTGAGACTGACTGTCCCCAGGAACAATGGGGAGAGGCCAATGCTCCAGATCAGCCTGATTGACAGGGCGGGCAGCTAATCAGGGAGTCAGGAGGCCAGAGGGGGTCCCGTCCTGGTGTGAGCTGGAATGGCCGAGTCAGACAGAGTGGGGCCGAGCTAAGGAGAGAGCAGGGGCCCGAGCTGAGCTGCTGGGAGCAGAGCTGCAGCCCCAAAGCCAGAGCACAGCCCAGAGAGAGCAGAGCTGCCCTGGGAGCAGAGCTGTAGCAACCAGAGCCAGAGGGGCCAGACAAGCAGCCAGGAAGCAGGTCAGAGCTGGGAGCAGAGTCACAGAAGCAGCCTGCAGAGCAGAGCTGT
>NC_048298.1:1916580-1923827 GCF_013100865.1 Trachemys scripta elegans | reverse complement strand
GAGGGGCCAGACAAGCAGCCAGGGAGCAGGTCAGAGCTGGGAGCAGAGTCACAGAAGCAGCCTGCAGAGCAGAGCTGTCCTGGGAGCAGAGCTGCAGCAACCAGAGCCAGAGAGGCCAGAGAAGAGCCCAGGGAGCTGGAGGCCGAGCAGCAGCAGCAGCCGGGCTGAGGCCGAGTGGAGCTGGAGCTGGGGCTGGAGCAGTCCGGAGCTGGGGCTGGGGCAGTCCGGAGCTGGGTGCGGGGAGCAGCTGGGGAGAGTGAGGGGGACCCTGGGCAGTGGGCCCAGCACAGAGAGACACCTCAGCCCAGAGGCTCTGCAGGCCAGACTTGCAGGGGGATCATAACCCCGACCAGGCAGGGGCGACGCTGGGAAAAAGGGTCCTGCCACCTAGAGCCTGAGAGCGTGTGGCCACCGCCAGAGCAAGTGTCCAACCTGCAGCGTCTCTGCAGCACAGCCAGGGCCTGAGAAGGAGCCTGGGACCTACAAGGAACAGACTGAACTGCCCTGACGCTCCAGAGACACTGGTTGTGATGTTCCTGGCCACAGAGCGGGGTGATGTGTTTTCCTTTAACCTTTCCCATTTTTCCTTATTCTTTTTTAAAATTAATTGTTAATTAAACAACTTGTATTTGCTTTAAATTGTATGAAATGATCAGTGGGTCAGGGAGGTGCCCAGTGCAGAGAGAGTACCCTGGAGTGGGGACACCCTAGCCCCTGTCCTGGGTGACCACAGCAGGGTTGGGGGTCGAGCCCCCCAGGAATCCTGGGCCCAGCCTTGTCGGGGTTTACGAGGACACTGCCAGACAGGAGAGTGGAAGGGGAGTCCTCAAGGGCAGGGAGGCCTCTGGGTAAAGGAAGTGGGAGCGAGGACTCGGATCCTTTCGCTAGCCCACTTCACCGGGGTAGTGCAGAAGCCAGGAAAGTTCCCCACAATAGCAGGACCATTCCCCCGCTTACATAATGACCAACCATTGTTCATAATAATTATTCAGCAAGTATTTTAGAGGCACAAGAACATTAGAGAGAATCATGAACTGCTCAGAGACAATTAATGGAGAGAAGCAGCAAAATTCATCAAGGAGATGATTGTTTATGGGTTATTTGCTTGGTCTTAAAAGAGAACAATAAAGTCCTTAGTCTCCTCCCTGTCACTAGACCCCCAGCTCAGCCAATCAGCATGGAGACTCTGAGGGGCAGGAGCTGAGGGTTCTCAACAGATGGCCCAAAGAACGGCCAAGATCACCATTGGGGATGTCTGTCAGAGCACTCTTCCAGTCCCATCTCTTTGTGAGGGCCTCCCACCATGAGAGCTGGAGAGAAGCCCCCTCCTTGCCAGTGCAGGGAGGGGAGCAGGGAAAAGGGAATCCAACACACACAAACCCCAGTGTCTCCAGTAATTCTAAGGGACAAAGGCCTAGGTGGGAAAAAAAACTCTGCCACCCTAACCTAGTGTCATAACTATAAAGGGAAGGGTAACAGCCCTCCTGTGTACAGTACTATAAAATCCCTCCTGGCCAGAGACTCCAAAATCCTTTTCCCTGTAAAGGGTTAAGAAGCTCAGGTAACCTGGCGGACACCTGACCAAAAGGACCAATAAGGGGACAAGATACTTGCAAATCTTGGGTGGGTGGGAAGGCTTTTGTTTGTGCTCTTTGTTTGGGAAGTTGTTCGCTCTTGGGACAAAGAGGGACCAGACATCAATCCAGGCTCTCCACATCTTTCTGAACAAGTCTCTCATATTTCAAACTTGTAAGTAAACAGCCAGGCAAGGCGTGTTAGTTTACCTTTGTTTTCTCAACTTGTAAATGTACCTTTTACTAGGGTGTTTACCTCTGTTTGCTGTAACTTTGAACCTAAGGCTAGAGTGGGGTCCTCTGAGCTCTTTAAGTTTGATTACCCTGTAAAGTTATTTTCCATCCTGATTTTACAGAGACGATTTTTACCTTTTCTTTAATTAAAAGCCTTCTTTTTAAGGACCTGATTGATTTTCCTTGTTTTTAGATCCAAGAGGGTTGGATCTTGATCCACCAGGACTTGGTGGAAGGGAGGAGGGGGAATGGTTAATTTCTCCTTGTTTTAAGATCCAAGGGGTTTGGATCTGTATTCACCAGGGAATTGGTGAAGAGTTTCTCATGGCTTCTCAGGGAAGGGAATCCACTTGGGAATGGTGGCAGAGGACCAGATCTAAGCTGGTAGTTAAGCTTAGAAGTTTCATGCAAGCCCTCACATTTGTACCCTAAAGTTCAAAGTGGGGAAGCAGCCTTGACACCTAGTATTTTTCATGTCTAGAATTTGGCCGGCACCAGATGGATCAGGTTAAACAGGTTCCAATCCTCTCTGAGGCTTTTACCTCCTCAATAGGGACGTCTGTTTTCTAGTAAAATTATTACTGGAAAGGAGAAAACTCCATAGAGGCTTCTCCTCGTGCTCATGTACCTGAACCTGAATTCTCTCTCAGTCTTCAAGAAGCGACCTCAAGAAAGAGACTGGCTGCAGCAAAGCCATGGGGGTCTCTGAGATTCCCCCTGCCCTGCAGCCTGTCCTGCCTGGCCCTTGTCAGGGTCTCTCTGTGAGGTCACCACCTCCCAACCTCCTTTTACCAATAAGCTGAGGTCCTGCAAAAGGTCCTTGTGATGTCACGTCCACACTCACCACTGCCCTGCAGGGCTGATGTCCTACCCCTGGCCAAATCCTTTGGATGTTTGAGCTGCTCCCCTTGTATCACGCCCCCACTCACTCACTGTTAGCTCTGGGGATCAAGCAGGCTACACAAGGAAACATCATAGGCTACTCAACATGCCACACTCAGTTTCTCATGGATTTGTAGACTGTAAGGCCATAAGAGACCAATAGATCATCTAATCTGAGCCCTCCACCATCCCTGCATATAACAGGCCTCCAGTAGAGCACAGTAGCTCGTTATGGAACAAAGCCTGGTCCTCATTAGAAGACACCAGTAGCTGGAGAAACCACCACTTCCCTAGGTAGTTTGGTGGAAACTGATGCAGTGAGGGGAAGGGAATTGACCCCAAAGCCGCACTTGTGAGTCTGTATCACAATACATAAGCACAATGGCACTGTGCTGAGGTTGTACAGGCAACCTCAACTCTGGTGTTTCCTAACGTGTAAAGGCCTGGTCTACACGCAGTTCTTTGTACTAATACAACTATTTTGGTTAGGGATGCATTTATTTATTTAGTTCTACCTAAATAGTTGTCCTGGCACAAATGCTAGTGTGGACACAGTTGTATCTTTATAAAGGTACTTTACACCGTGTGGCAGAGCTCTGACCTCGTCCCCGTGGCTCCCATGCTTCCAGGAGGTTTATGCTAGTCTCAGAGGCTCACTGCGACCCTCCACGTAACCCTTCTCTCTCTAGGCCCAGGGTACAGTCCACTGGGCCTTTTTCATCATAAACCAGCAAGGAGGTTGGTGAGAGAACTCCCACAGTCTCTGTCGTCCCTACAGGCTTCTTCAAGAACAGTTTAGACTCCTGTCCTGACAGGGGCCTGACTTCCCCTCCCAGGAGGTGTTTCCGTAGTGGGGGGTTGGGGGGAAACTGGGCCCACCCTCTACTCCGGGTTCCAGCCTAGGGACCCTAATGATAGCAACTCTTGGCAGCCGACCTTTCACTGCCAGAGTTGTTACGTTTCCCTGGGCCACTTCCCCACAGTTCCCCCACTTCTCTCTCTCTCTCAACACCTTCTTCACCCTTACTTTAGGGCTCCCTTTCTAGTGGCTTGAGAACATCTTCATTACCCAGCCCTTCAGCCGGACTTCCTCTCCCCTGGCTCTCTTTGGCATGACTGGAGTGAGCCCTTTTATAGTATCAGAGGGGTCTTAACTAGAGTCAGGTGTTCACATTAGCTTAACAGCCTCACCTGACTCTTGGCAGGTTAATTGACGTCAGGTGTTCTCATTAGCCTCATGGCTTCACCTGACTCTTTGAAGGCTAATTGGAATCATGTGTCCACCCTAGCCTGGAGCAGTCCCTGCTCTGGTTAGTCAGGGAACAGAGACCTGCTGCTTCTCCAGAGACCAATAGCTTGGTTTCCAATGACTCTCCTATAGCCCTCTGGCTTAGAGGGGGGTGGGAAGTTACTGGGGGTGCTGCTAAGCCCTGGGCCTTTGGTGCTGCTTCTCCTCCAGCTACTCCCCTGACTGGGCCAGAAACCGTGCCCCTTCTCTGCTACCTGGCTGCTGGACACCCCCCCCCCCCCCCGGTTGTTGCTGTTCCTGCTGCAGCCCCTTGGGAGGGGGCCTGCCGGCCGCTCCCCACAGAGGGGAGTGAGGGACCCCAGCCCCAGCCATCGCTACTGCTGCTGTGGACGCCACCACTAGCACCTGAGAGGGTCCTTCCTGCCCGGTCACCGGATTGCCTACTGGAGCTGCTGTTGCTGCCTGGGAGCCACTGATGCCTTGAGGAGGAGGAAGAAGGAGACCATCTGCTGCTGGGGGAGCACGCAGAGCCTATGCAGACCACTGTGGAGGAGGCCTGCAAGGACTGAGTAACTTTCAAACTGTGCTCTTGTGGTGGGGGTCTTGATTGTGTTTGTGGGGACACAGGGGGTGTGGCGTGGAGTCTGTCCCCTGGTCCCTCTGTGTGTCCCCCCCCCTCCCCCCCCCCCCCCCCGCGCCCCCCCCCCCCCCCCCCCAGTGGACACTTACCATCTGCCCCAAGTTCCTACCTCTGGGACTCAGTTGGTGGCCTGGCTTGCCACCCCCTGTTTCCACCATTGGGCCCGAAGCAGCAGCCAGCCCAAACAAGAACTCTTTCACAAGTGCACGTGGGTACGTTCTCCCCCCCCCCCTTGGACTGACACCCCCCTTCCCTGCAGCAGTCTTCCCCCTTTCCCCTTGCAGCCCCATTCCCGTGGATGTCCCAGCATCCCTCCCTTTCCTTGGTGAGAATTACACCAGGCCCTTCCAGTTTCACGCTTCCCCTTAAGTTGGGTGTGCTCGATGGCACTCGTAGTTTGCATGTGGGAAGGTTTATGCGGCCTGTGCCCTTTTCCCACCCCAATACCCCTGAGGTTCCAACTGGGCTGTGGTCTTCTCCCAGCATTCCAGTCAGGAGGTCTGTGATTCGGGCTCTTTTGGTTCAGAGCTCCCCTTTTAACCTTGGCCACCCTCTGGAAAGGCTCCTCTATGCTGGGCAAGGGTCCTAAAGCCGTTTTCCCCTTGTCCCAGGCCTTCCTCCCACTCTGACAGGGGTCACAGGATCCGCAGTACTGTCGGACAGTAACAAAGACCCCAGGCCAGTAGAAGCTCCGTAGCAGCCTCTGCTGGCTACGCCAGGTTCCCTGGTGCCCTGAGAGAGGAATGTCATGGGCCCGGCACAGCAGCTGGCGGCGATACTTCTGGGGTACCACCAGCTGCCTCCTGATCCCCCTGACTCCATTTTCCCTGGGGGAGCCCATTCTCGGTACAGGAACCCTTTCTTCCACAGGAACCTTTTCCGGCCACCTCTCCCCATGGTCTGTACCGCACTGAGGTTGCCCAGGTCCCTTATCTTGCGCAAGGAGGGATCTTTCTGCACCTCGGCCTGGAACTCAGCAGCTGGGACAGGGATGGCCAACTGCTCTTTCTCGCCCGCTGGGTCTGAAGCCGCAGCCTCCAGGACCCGTGTCCCCTCCCCACCAGGTTAGGGTCCTGCACCTCAGGCAAGGCACCCTCCCCAAGGCCAGGGCGCAGTGCCCCTCGCCGACTCTGACTACGGGTCACAACCAGGGCACCCTAGCGGTTGCTTGGCCAGTCCTCCAGGTCCCGCCCCATCAACACCTCAGTGGGCAAATACGGGTGTACCCCTATGTCCTCGGGGCCCTCCTTTGCCCCCCACTTCAGGTGTACCCTTGCCACGGGCACTTTGACTGGGGTCCCGCCCACCCCCATCAGGGTCAGGCACCCACCGTATAAACCAAACACTCTCTCTCTTTTCTTTTTTAATAAATTTTAGTTTAGTTAATAAGAATTGGCTTTGGCGTGTATTTTCGGTAAGATCTAAGTTATAATTGAACCTGGGTGTGTGGCTGATCCTTTGGGGTTGGAAGAACCTTTTCTTTTATATGATGAGATAAGATTTTCAGTAATCATCATCATATCTGACTCTGTCTGGATGGAAGCCTGAGGCTGGGCACGTTAAGGGAACTGCGTTGTTTGGACTTCTAAGTAACCAGTGAGGTACTACAGAAGGTGTTTTGGGCTGGTTGGTAAATCTAAGTATTGTAAGATCCACCAGTGTTCGGGGTTTGTCTGCCCCGTTTTGTTTGCAGTTCACCCTGATTGAGTGACCTCAGCTGGCTCCCACAGGCAGCCTCGTCACAGCACCACATTTTAAATTTCACTTTGTCAGAGAAATGTGGCTGAACTGATTGTGACAAACTGGGTCTGTTCTTACTGTGGTCTTTGAATGCTGAGTGGGGAGTGTTGGCTGGGAAGGCTGGGGAGGTTGCCTAGCATGGTTTGCATTGGGGGATGGGAGACTGGCCTTGGGGGAAGATACCTGAGCATGTAACATGAGAACCCAGGAAGGGGTTAGAGGCCAGGTGACACCTTTGCCTGGGAAACTGAACAAAGGCTGTGGGAGGGGTCGCTGAAGGGAGAGTTTCAGGAGCTGGCTGGGGAGCTGGCTGGGAGGCAGATGGGGCTCTGACCCCCCCAATGGGGCTGTGGTGCCCCTGGGACCCCAAGATGGACCTAACTTGGGGGGATCCTGTTGTCTGTGCCTACAAGACCTGTCTTGGACTGTGTTCCTGTCGTCTAAATAAACCTTCTGCTTTACTGGCTGACTGAGAGTCATGGTAAATCGCAGGCCTTGTGTCCCCCCCACCCACTCTGTGACAACTGGTGGCAGAGGTGGGGTCTACTGCACCCCGTGGACGGCGCTTCCTGCAGTAAGTGACTGGGGAGCAGTAAAACGAAGGGGGATTGACGGGGACCAGGTGTGCTGAAAAGTCAGAGAGAGACGGTTTCAGGGAGCGATTCACCCCTGGGAGTGCTGGTGATATTAGCAGGTGAGAGCAGAATGGGTGGAGCGGTAGATTATGGTGGGGACTGGGCAGTTCTACAGATCTACCCTAATGAAACCAGACGCTCTGGGCCAGACCCAGAACTCACTGGTGGGGTCTCTGACCCGTGTGATGCAGGAGGTCAGACTAGATGATCTGATTAGCACCATCACTGTACGGTTTGGGTTGTCGCTCATCCCGCTCCATTCCCCACCTCCCATCATCATCATCAAATACAAG
>NC_048298.1:1889022-1916480 GCF_013100865.1 Trachemys scripta elegans | reverse complement strand
TGGGGTGGGGCCGAGGATGAGGGGTTTGGGGTGCAGGAGGGGGCTCCGGGCTGGGGCCAAGGGGTTCAGAGTGTGGGAGGGCTCAGGGCTGGGGCAGGGGGTTGGGTGCAGGAGGGGATGCAGGGTGTGGGCTCTGAGAGGGAGTTTGGGTGCAGGACGGGGTTCTGATCTGGGGCAGGGGGTTGGGGTGTGGGAGCAGGTCCAGGGGGCGGGCTCCGGGTGGGTGGCGCTTACCTCAGGCGGCTCCAGGTTGGCAATGCAACAGGGCTAAGTCGGGCTCCCTCCTGCCCTGCCCTGGCTCCACACGGCTCCCGGAAGCAACTGGCATGCATGGCCCCTAGGCGGAGGTGCGGCCAGGTGGCTCTGCATGGTGCGCGATGCCCACGCCCGCAGGCATTGCACCCGCAGCTCCCATTGGCCGCAGTTCCCAGCCAATGGGAGCTGCAGAGCTGGCTCTGGGGGCGGGGGAAGCATGTGGAGCTTCCCTAATCGCAGCTGTGCCTAGAAGCTGGACATGCTGGCCGGTTCTGGGAGCCGCGCAGAGCCAGGGAGCCTGCCTTAGCCCCGCTGCACTGCCAGCCAGACTTCTAATGGCCCAGGGTCACCAGGGTCACTTTTCAACCTGCTGTTCCAGTCGAAAACCGGATGCCTGGCCACACAAGATAAATGGAATTGGTCTGAGAGCCCCGGCCCTGCCCCTTGTTCCCCACACCACTGGCACTGCAGGCCCCACACAGACACAGCACTCAGTGATCAGGGCCAGGCAGGGGATTTGTTGTGAATTTCGCCCCTCTCCTGTTCACAGCCTGTCTGCAAAGCGACCCCTTGAATCCACCAACACTGGCTAATCGCTGTTGCTGGCTGGGCCACTCAGAACTTCTTTCCCTCCCTGCTGGTACCGTGAATGCCGAATCACTTACACCACCTCCTGCAGGTTCTCCTCCCTGGCTGGAACTTTTCCTAACGATTCTCTCCCAGGGCCAGTTTCCATAGGAACAGTCATTCGTGTTCATTGTGTGAACGTTCCGAGACTGGGCAGCACTTTCACAAGCAGCCGGCGTGTGTGTGAATGTTGTGAACTACACGACCCTGCAAGGAGCCAAATGCAGCTCTGGTGCCCACATCGTTGTGTGGATCAGTGTCTGCACAGTTCAGCCTGATCGACACCCTGCTGCGGCGGAGTAGGGGTGCAACAGCGACTCAGAGCCATCACCCTTTAACAGCTCAGCAGAGTCCCCGTCTGGGAGTGTGTGTGTGTGTGTGTGTGTGTGTGTGTGTGTGTGTGTGTGTGTGTGTATCTCCTGCCTGTCACTCGAGCAGACATGTAAACTGACACTGGGGATCTGGTAAGCAGCAGTTTTACCAGCTCACACAAGGGGTCTCTCCTGACTGCCCTCCCAGCATGGGGCAGGGAAGAGAGAGGAGCAAGGATCTGCACTCCATTGCGCACTGGGGCCAGCCCAGATCGTATCTCAGGACTTGTGTGGTCAGAGTGCGGCCAGGATGGTAGGTCCATGCGGATCTGAGCCGCCTGCTTACCTGTATCGTAAAATAACACTGTGCAGTGCTCGTCTTCTGTCCCATGATTGGGTTGTCCCTTATCCCAAGCTCTGAAGTTGAATGAAGAATCATCTGACCATCTCCAGGTTTGATCCTGCAGAGACAAAGGAGAGCAGAGCCCCTGTAAAACCCAAGGTTACACAGCTAGAGACATGCCCCGGAGCCGAGGGGCCATGGGCAGGGCACGGGCAGAGGCTGCCCAGTGACACTGGAGACACTGATCATTGCTATGAAATGTCAGCGCTGACAACCAGGGCTACATTTACTGGCAGCTGAAGTTACACCAGGACCTGCCCAAGCCCTCGGAAGCATGAAAACAGCAAGTGAAGGGAGAGTCTCCATCACCCCCTGCCCCTGCCACCCCCACATCGCCGAGGGGAGCGCACCCCGACCTGCCCTCAGGTTCCACGTCCATCTCCAGCCCAGCCCGACAGGCAGCACCTGCAGCGTCATCCCACACGCAGTCCCGCAGCCCCACGCTGCTGCCCCCGTTCTCTCTCGTGTGCACAGACCCACGCGACGACGCTCCCAAAGCCCATCCACAGGGGAGTTACTCTGCTCCCCGCTGCAGAGATCACGGCGGTAGGTCTGGGGGACGGGGGCGCTGGATGAAGCTGGGTTCGCACTGTCGGGGATCAGGGGCTGCAGCAGAATTAGTCACCTGGCAACCCAACCAGCGCAGCCAGCCGGCTGCAGGCCACCCGACTGACTGCACCCCCTGCCTGGGCAGGAAGGGCAGCTGGCCGGCTCTTAGCCCAGCAGCTCTCTGGCTGCTCAGTGTGGTCATGCCACGGCCGCGATCCTCCCTGTGCTGCTGCTCCTCGCCGGGCTCCTGTCCTGCTCCAGCCCTGCTCCTCCTCCTGCTCCTGCTCCGACCATTAGCCTGACCACCCACGGCCCCGCCTCTATCGTGTGTCCCTTGGGCTGTTTGCTGGGGAGGGAAGCAGACGCCGTATGCGCCTGGAGTGGGCTGCCAGCACCTCAGCCGATGGGAAGGAGCCGGGAATGTTGGCGACAATCCCCTTGTTCTGTCCGTGCGTTCAGGGATTCAGGTGGGTCCTGATCCCCCCTTCCCTGTCCCTGAAGGGAGTTCTGGGTTATTAATTCTCCAGGGTTTTGTACGGGGCCATATCCCTCGTTTGGCAGCTCCGCAGTGGGCGGGTGCAGGGGGAGCTGCCGAGGGGCAGAGGCTGACGCTGCCCCAGGCTGAGTTGACCCCCGAGGGGTGAAAGGCTGCGACGTGGCCCAGGAGGTCTCTGTCTCTGGCATTTTATCACGGTGAGAAGTGAGGAGCCAAGAGCAGTCAGACACGTTTAGCAAGTGACGACAGCCTGTCGGCTGGAGAGAGCCTCGTTGAGGAGTCGTCGCCGTCACTCCCGTCCCGCTCGGGTCCCGCAAGGGAACGAACGGGGCTGGGCGGCCGATGCCTCCGCACCGGGGCCGCCGCACGATAGCACCAGCTGGGCAGCCCAGACGCGACTGGCCAGGGGCTGGGCGCAGCGTGCGCGCTGCTGGGTCCCCGCAGCAGGCCCCGGCTCGGGGGGTTCGGGGGGGTTCGGGGGCGCCAGAGCCGCAGCCCCGAGTTTGGCCATCGGCCGTTTCCTCCCCCCGCGGCAGTGGGAGCTGCAGCAGCGGCTGCTCCCGAGTCCCGCTGCCCGGGGGGAGAACAACAGCCGCCGCCTGGCCCCGCGGGCTGCCCCCCTCCTCTCCCTACCACCCAACTGAGTCCTGCCTGCTCGGGGCCAGGCCGGACTCTCACTCACCCCAGCCCCGCGCTCCCCCTGCGTCTCCCCGGCCTCCCTCCAGCGCTTGCGGAGGGAGGAGGAAGGGCGAGCCTGGGGAAGAGCCGGGAATTCGGGGAGGGAGTCAATGGGGGAAGGAGGGGGAGGAGTCGTGGGGGGGGCGGAGTCAGGGAGGGAGGGGGGCGGCGCGAGCACTTCCGGGCTCCGGAGTATTTGCTTGTCTGTCCAGTGTCCCAACCTAACATCGGTCGGGACGTGGGACAAACAAGGAAATATCGGGACAGTGCCGATAAAATCGGGACGTCTGGTCACCCTACAGGGAGCAGAAGCCGCCTCCCCGGCCAGGCTCCATCAGGCACCCGCCAGGTTGCAGAGCAGCACCCGGGAGGGCCGGAGTCAGAAGTGGCTCCCTCCTGCTCCCCGCCCAGGCTCCTTCCCTCAGGGAGGGCAGCAGCAGGTGCCGTGGCGGCGGGGGCAGGCGCCGTGGGAGAACAGACCCCTCCACAGGGAACGTGGGGTGGGGAGAGTGTGGTCATCCTGGGCTGGGTGCGGGGGAGGGTTGGTCGGGGGGCACATGTGTGTAACCTCCCCTTTAGATCGTGCCCCCCCCCAGTATGGGGAGGCACCGGGCATCTAAGGGGCGCCCTTGGGGGAGGGGGAAGAATGGGGTGGGAAGAGGTGGTGCAGGAAGAGGCAGGGTGGGGTTCTGGGGGAGGGGGCTGAGGACTAGAGACTGGACTGGAGAGTGTCCCCCCCCCCTCCCCCCGGGTGTGCTGGGTCCCTGGGCGCTAGTGTCACGAACATCAATATTAATACCAGCAGTTTATACTCTGCACCGGGCGCTGGGGATCGACCCTGTGATGGGAAACCCAGGCGCATACAGCCCCTTTTCACCCCGTTCCCATGGAAATCCTGCTCTGGTGGCACCCCCGCCCCAAACAACAACCTCACTGAGCAGAGACACAGAGCCCAGGAGCCTGGGGAGGGGCTGCCCGAGGCAGAGCGGGCACCGGGCACTCACATGGTCAGGATCTGAGAGTCCGATCCAGACATGATTCTTCTTTGTGGGGTCCCCCTTGATGTAATGGGCCAGCATATTCTTTTCTTCGGCACTGTGAATGGAGGCGAGATGGGCCCCAGGCCAATGCTGCTGGCAGTCCGCCTGGGACAGGAAAAAACAAAGCTAGTTACCCCCTTCCCGGCACTGCAGGGAGCAGCAGGCGCGAGTCCAGCACTGTTCTGGGCCCTGCCTCCCCCGGGCAGCAAGGGCTGTGAGGGGACAGGACCCCGTGTTAGTGCCTCTCCCCTCCCCAGGACCAATGGGAGGAGCAGGTAGAGTCGCCTCCCTCTCTCCATCCCCCTTCACCTTCCCGGCCCCCACCCCGCTCGGCACAGTCACAGCCACCCTGTGCCCTGCTGGTGTCACCAAATCCCTCCCGCGCCAGCTCCTGGGCTCTGCTCTGAGCACTGGCCTGCCTGGGCCATGGCTCTGCCAGACACACCCGCTGTCATGCTGGGAGCAGAGCACAGGTGTGGCTGATGAAGGCCACTGTGCTGACCCCAGGCACTCGGACTCTGCCAGGCGCTCGGCTTGTGCACATGAGCAATTAGCACCACATGACCTCAGTGCAGCCCTGGCCGAGGGGATTTCCTGGCAGCTCTCACAGGGTCCTAGAGCCCGGGCTCCAGCCCAAGCCCAGAAGCCTTCACAACAATGAAACAGGTGTGGCAAGCAGGCAGCAGGGAGACTGGCAGAGAGGCTGGTGGCAAGGGCCAGAGCAGAGCCCCACAGAGAAACGCAGCAATCGACCGTTGGGGTGACGAGCGAGTGCCCGAGCAGTGCAGCGTGTAAGGTGCCTCCTTCCCCCCCTCCACACAGGGTGGGAGGTGAACTCTGCAGATGAACCTCTGAACTCTGGGGCTGCACTAGCCAAGGACAGCAACTGTGAGTGGGGTACAGAGAAGGGATGGGCACGTTAATGGGACATTTGGGTTGCTGGACTTAAGTACCTGAGGGGAAAAGGACACCGCCCAACTTACTTGGGGGTGGGTCGTTGTGTTTATGAACCCTAGTTGTGTTTTTTTCCCAAAATAATGCTGAGTTTTTCCCCTCCTTTTATTAAAAGTTTTTGCTACACTCAGACTCAGTGCTTGTGAGAGAGGAAGTATTGCCTCTTAGAGGTGCCCGAGGGGTGGTGTGTAATTATCCCAGGCCACTGTTTGGGGGCTCGATCCGGTTCTGTGTTGTACTGTTGAAACGGGACCCCTAGATACTGAGTCTGGCCCGTGTTGCTGCTGGCTTCACCTGGCAGAAGGGTTACAAACATACTAAAATGTAACATCCCTGTGGTGGGGAAAACACCACAGCAGCCCACCAAGGTAGCATTTCATTTCAGAAATGAGGAAGTTTGTGAAACAGAAATTAAAAGGTAAAGCACAAAAAGTGAAATCCCTGCAAGCTGCATGGAAACTTTTTAAAGACACCATAATAGAGACTCAACTTAAACGGATCCCCCAAATTAAAAAACATAGTAAGAGAACCTAAAAAGTGCCACTGTGGCTAAACAAGAAAGTAAAAGAAGCAGCGAGAGGCAGAAAGGCATCAATTAAAAAGTGGAAGTTAAATCCAACTTGTTAAGTACATCAGAAGCAGGAAGCCTGCTAAACAACCAGTGGGGCCGCTGGACAATCAATATGCTAAAGCAGCACACAAGGATGATAAGGCTATTGCGGAGAAGCTAAATGAATTCTTTGCATCGGTCTTCACAGCAGAGGATGTGAGGGAGATTCCCAAACCTGAAACGTTATTTTTAGGTGACTTTCCAGGTTCCCTCCACACTCTGAACTCTGTGGTACAGATGTGGGGACCCGCATGGAAGACCCCCTACGTTTATATTCCACCAGCTTATGTTAAAAACTTCCCCAAGGTACAAATTCCTTTTCTTGTCCTTGGACGGTATTGCTGCCACCACCAAATGATTTACACAAAAATTCAGGAAAAGAGTCACTTGGAGTCACTTGTTGCCCAAAATATTCCCCCAAGCCCTTTCACCCCCTTTCCTGGGGAGGCTTGAGAATAATGTGAGTACCGACCAGACCCTTTGTCCCTAGGACACTGAAAATCAAACAGGTTCTTAAAGGAAGAACTTTATGTAAAGAAAAAGTAAAAGAATCACACCTGCAAAATCAGTATGTAAGGTAACTTTACAGGGTAATAAAAAGATTAAACACAGAGGATTCCCCTCTAGGCTCAGCTTCAAAGTAAAAAAAACAGGAATAAAACTCCCTCTTATCATAGGGAAAATTCACAAGTTAAAACAAAAAATAGTCTAACACATTTCCTTGCCTTTACTATCAACTTCTGTAATTTTATATGTATAATTTCACGTTTGTTTTCAGGTATGCTTGGTCTCTCTCTCCATCGAGAGGGGGAACAAAACAAAGAGAGCACAAACAAAACCTCCCACCCCCACTCCCCCCGATTTCAAAGTATCTTCTTTCCCCATTGGTCCTTCTGGTCAGGTGCCAATAAGGTTAATTGAACTGATTAACCCCTTACAGGTAAATTGATTCTATACCTCTGACCAGGAGGGATTTTATGTTACTGCATACCTAAAGGTTGATACCCTTCCCTTTATATTTATGACAGTGACAAATCTGAGGAACTGTCCCAAATTAAGGTATCATTAGATGAGGTTTTGGAACAAATTGATAAATTAAACAATAAGTCACCCAGTTCTGAAGGAACTCAAATGTAAAACTGAAGAACCACTAACTATGATACCATATGATTGGAGGATACCTAATGTGATGCCAATTTTTTTAAAAAGCTTTGGTGGCGATCCTTGAAATTCAAGGCCAGTAAGCATAATTTCAGTACCAGAAAAACTGGTTGAAACTATAGTAAAGAAAAAAATTGCCATACACATACAGATGAACATAATTTGTTGTGGAAGAGTCAACATGGTTTTTGTAAAGGGAAATCATGCCTCACCAATCTACTAGAATTCTTTGAGGGAGTCAACAAGCATGTGGACAAGGGTGTTCCAGTGGGTCTAGTGTACTTGGATATTCAGAAAGCCTTTGACAAGGTCCCTCACCAAAGGCTCTTAAGCAAAGTAAGCTGTCATGGGATAAGAGGGAAGATCCTTTCATGGTTCAGTAACTGGTTAAAAGATAGGAAATAATGGTAGGAATAAATGGTCAGTTTTCAGAATGGAGAGAGGTAAGTAGTTGTGTGTCCCAGATGTCTGTATTGGGACCAGTACTGTTCAACATATTCATTAATGATCTGGAAAAAGGGTTCAACAGTGAGATGGTAAAATTTGCAGATGATACAAAACTACTCAAGATACTTAAGTCCAAAGCAGGCTGTGAAGAGTTACAAAGGTTTCTCACAAAACTGGGTGACTGGACAATAAAATGGTGGATGAAATTCAAGGTGGATAAATGTAAAGTAATGCGCATTTGAAAACATAATCCCAAATACGCATATAAAATGATGGGGTCTAAATTAGCTGTTACCACTCAAGAAAGATCCTGGAGTCATTGTGGATAGTTCTCTGAAAACATCCACTCAATGTGCAATGGCAGTCAAAAAAGTGAACAGAATGATGGGCATCATTAAGAAAGGGATAGATAATAAGTTAGAAAATATCATATTGCCTCTATATAAATCCATGGTATATCCATTTCTTGAATACTGAGTGCAGACGTGGTCGCCCCTTCCTCAAAAAAAGATATATTGGAATTGGAAAAGGTACAGAGAACGGCAACAAAAATGATTAGGGGTATGGAAAGCTTCCGTATGAGAAGAGATTAATAAGACTGGGACTTTTCAGCTTGGAAAAAAGACAACTACAGAGGGATATGATCGAGGTGACTGGTGCGGAGAAAGTAAATAAGGATGTGTTATTTACTCCTTCTTATAACACAAGAACTAGTGGTCACGAAATGAAATTAATAGGCAGCAGGTTTAAAACAAAGAAAAGGAAGTATTTCTTCACACAACACACAGTCAACCTGTGGAACTCTTTGCCAAAGGATGTTGTGAAGGCCAAGACTATAACAGGGTTTAAAAAATAAGTAGATAAATTCATGGAGGATAGGTCCATCGATGACTAATAGCCAGGATGTGCATGGATGGTGTCCCTAGCCTCTGTTTGGCAGAAGCTGGGAATGGATCACTCGATAATTGACCTGTTCTGTTCATTCCCTCTGAAGCACCCAGCATTGGCTACTGTTGGAAGGCAGGATACTGGGCTAGATGGACCATTGGTCTCACTCAGTATGGCGGTTCCTATGTACACAGGGCCCCATCACCACCCTCATGTCCTGGGCAGCGACTCCCTGGCCAAATGCCAGCCAACAATGAGGATCGAACTGGAGACCTTCAGCACAGCCCTGTCACCGGAGCTAAGGGAGTGCTCTGGTAACACCGAGTAAGGAGCCGGCCCTTCCTGAGCCGGCCTAGAGGGAGACATGACCCCACCTGGGCCCAGGCCGTCCCTGGCAGACACAGCGCATGACAAGCGCGTTGGGCCCAGAGGAGATCGTGCCCCACCGGGGGCTACGTTTACATTGTATTCTGCTCCCCAGCCTGGCCAGGGCAGGTTGTTCCCTCACAGCCTGTTCCCAGGGCTCTGTCTGGGGCAGTGTGAAATGTGCCAGCCCTGGGCTCCCACCTAGGGTTGCCAGGCGTCCAGTTTTTGACCAGAACACCCGGTCGGAAAGGGACCCTGGCCGCTCTGGTCGGCACTGCCGATGAGGCCATTAAAAGTCCGGTCAGAGGCACAGCAGGGGCCCAGGGCTAAGGCAGGCTCCCTACCTTCCCTGACTCTGCACAGCTCCCGGAAGTGGCTGCCAGGTCCCTGCAGCCCCTAGGCACATGTGAGCCAGGGAGGTTCCATGCGCTGCCCCTGCCCGAGTGCTGGTTCCGCAGCTCCCATTGGCTGGGAACCACAACCAATGGGAGCTCTGGAGCAGCCATTTCCTAGGAACTGCAGTAAGTGCTTTTGGGACCCCATACCCCGATCCCCCTCCCACACCCCAATCCCCTGCCCCAGCCCGAAGTCTCCTCCTGCACCCAATCTCCCTCCTTGAACCCATACCCTGTTCACACCCCAACCCCGTGCCCAGCTCTGAGCACCTCCTGTACCCCAAACCTCTCATATCTGGCCCCACCCAAGAACCACCCCCCTGCCAGAGCCATCACCCACCACCCGCACCTCAACCCCCTGCCCCAGCCCAGAGCTCTCTCCTGCACTCGTAGCCCCTCATCCCTGGCCCCGCCCCAGAGCCCAAACCCCCAGACTGAGCTCACATCCCCTCCCTCACTCCAAACCCTTCGGTCCTAACCTGGAGCCCCCTCCTACACCCCCAGCTCAGAGCCTATACCCCCCCTGCACCCCAACTTCCTGCTCCAGCCCAGAGCCATCTCCCACACCCCAAATCCCTCATCCCTGGGCCCACCCCAGAGCCCGCACCCCAGGCCGGAGCCCTCACCCACCTCCGCACCTGAACCCTTTGCCCCAGACAAGTGAAAGTGAATGATGGTGGGGGAGAGTGACAGAGGATGGGGGGATGGAGCAAGTGGCGGTGGGGCCTCGGAGAAGGGGCGGGGCAGGGGTTTGCACTTAGAAAGTTGGCAACCCTACCCCCGCCCCTCCCACCGTAGCGGATTCCCAGCCTAGCCCAGCTCACTTCCTCTGATATTCACCCTAAACCGCCCCATCCCCCCAGCCTCCAGCTCCATCCCAGCGCCCCTGAGCCCCGCTGCCCCCAGCCTCTCACCTCAGCCTCCAGCCAGTTTTTCTCTTGGGGGACGTATCGATAGCAGCTGTCGTGGAAGGGCAGCCAGCACCCGGGACATACTACACCCTGTACCCCTGCAGAGAGAGGGGGCCGGGGGGTAATGGTGGGGACAGGACACCGCGGTTAGAGGCTGTTTCAGAGGCAGAGCCATTGCTTTAAATTAGGACAATTAACGTTGGGATCCCGTTTGGGGCTGTGTCTGGCTGGCAGGACCCTCCAGGCCCTGGTGCTGCAGAAAGAAGCTGGGTTTGCCCAGACCCCACATCGGCAGAACAGGGCCCCTGAAACCCATCCCTGAGCAGGGATCCCAGCAGGGCAGGGCCTCTGGGTTTGGATGGGACAGGGGCTCCTTTCCCAGGTCTCCCTGGGGGGAGGAAGGAGCAGAGCACTGTGGGGGGGCTGATAGGCCTTCCCTGCTCCTGCCCCAGGGAGCCCCATGGACTCCCAGCCCTGGGAAAGGGGGGAAATATGACGCTGCCAGCCACAGTGGCCCCCATTCAGCTGCAGCCCTCAGGCAGAGGGAATTCCTGCCACCCTGATCTCCTCCCCGTCTCCCCTTGGGCCATGCAGGACAGTTGGTTCAGGGAAGCTGGCAGTGGGGCAGGAAGGGAACACCGAGGGCCAAGGGGTGAAGCTGGGGGAGCAATGGGGTTGGCACAGATTGGGACTAGAAGAAAATTGAGAGCAGGGGCCCAGTTCTGGATGGTAGGAGCTGGGGGGGTTGAAGGAGGAGGGAAGGGGAGAGAGGTGCCCAGGGAGATGGGACATAAAGTGGGGAATAGCAGGGATCTGTGGGGTTGGGGCGGAGGGGAGGGGAACACTGTGCAGGCTCTGCCCTTCTCAGGGCTGGGGGCAGAGAGGGATGGGGTGGTGCCGTATCCCAGCAGCGGGAGGGAATGGGACAGTCTGGAGGAGAAAGGCACCGTGTGCAGGGAATGGGGCAGCCCAGCCGGGATCAGAGGCCGGATGGGAGAGAAGCTGGGGTTGGAGGGGAGCCATGACCAGTCCGTGGAGAGGGACCCCGTGGGGACACGCCCAGCCAGTGGGAGGGGAACACGGGAGGATGGGATGGGAGCCTGTAGCTGACGGGGGCTGAGCGCCCATTTCCCAGGGACTGGTCCCACCCAGAAGCGTAGCTGGGGTGGGAGCAGAGGGAGCGGCCGCCCCCTCTGAGCACATTCCACAAAAGAGGCACCTTAGGCGCCGACACCTGGGTGCTCCGGGGCTGAAGCACCCACGGGGAAAATTTGGTGGGTGCAGAGCACCCTCTGGCAGCTCCCTGCCTCGCCCCCCAACCCCAGCTCACCTCCACCTCCTCCCCTGAACGCGCCCCCCCGCTCTGCTTCTCCGCCCCTCTCCCCTGGCTTCCCGCGAATCAGCGGTTCGCGCGGGAAGCCTGGGAGGGCAGAGAAGCAAGCGGCGGCTTCGCGCTCAGACCCAGGGAGGCGGAGGCGGAGCGGGGTGAGCTGGGGCGGGGAGCGGTTCCCCTGTGCACCCCCCCGGGTTGCCTGCTGCAGGCAGCTCCCCATAAACACACACTCACCAGCAGCGGCGGGAAGCGGAGCGACGCGGCCATAGCCCGCTTCACTCTGCCAGCTCCGCGCTGCGTCACTCCACTTCCCGCTGCCGGTGAGTGCGGGGAGGTTGGGGAAAGGATCTCCCCCTGCACTCACCGGCGGCGGGAAGTGGAGCGACGCGGCCCCAGCCTGTTCCGCTTCCCTTGCCCGGGCCCCAGCCGTGTCGCGGAGGGGAGGGGATTGGGGAAAGGTTCCTCCTCCCCCCCCACACACTCACCAGCGGCGGGAAGCAGGGTGCCGTGGCGGAGTGGAGCGGGCTGGGGCCATGCTGCTCCGCTTTCGCCACTGCCGGTGAGTGCAGGGGGGATCCTTTCCCCCAACCCCTCCCGAGCGACACGGCTGGGGCTGGGGCGAGGGAAGCAGAGCTGACTGCTCCCCGTCTTCCACTAATCCCCTGGGCCACTCTGGGCCTGCGGGGCCCCCAAAAGTGCCTCCCACAGCTTCTGCCTCCCAGACCCTCCAGGTCTTCTGCGGCGGGACCGTCAGTGCTGGCGAAGAAACCTGGAGTGAGTGAAGGGCCTGACGGCGAAGACCCAGAGCGCCGCAGCGGGTGGCGCCTTATTTTTTTTTATTCCTCCCCCTGTTCCCTCCACCTGGCTACGCCACTGGTCCCACCCTATCCTCAGGATAAGAGCAGACCTTGGGGGGGACTTTCACCCACCTTCTCTCACCTGCTCCCTGGGGAGGGGCCGCAAGGCCTGGGCTCTCCCCAGGGCAGTGACCCCCAGCAGCAGGAGACGAACAGTGGCTCTGAGAGTGACGAGGGAAATGAATTCACTTCCCAGTTCCCACCATGGCAACCAGCACCCGGGGGCTACAGCTCCGAGGGTCCAGGCAGGGACTCACCTTCCAGCAAGGGGTTAAAGATCAGGCAGCCGAGGAGGCAGAGGCTGAAGTAGGCGACTGGCCCCATCTTCTCGCTTCCCCTGGGGAGAAAACACACCAGGGAGATGGTGACATGAGAGCCTGAGACACCCCCCAGAGTAGCTCCCTTCTCTCATGGGGCATTTCACAGGGGGAGATGCTTCGTTGCTGGGGCTGTTGATAAAGGGCCTGGCTGGGCTGGAAGGGCCCCGAGAGGGATCCCATCCCCTTGCCCCTGCCCTGGGGAACCGAGCTCGGAGCCCATCTCGCTGGATCCAAAGAGTCCTTCCTCTTCCACCCCTCACTGAGCCAGGTCCCAGCTTCTCAGTGGCTGGGCTCTGCAAGCAGCAGCACCCGGGACTCCCCAAACCAGATCTGCAGGTGGGGAGGAGCCAGGGGGAAGCAGGGAGGCCACGGTCACTCAGACGGGACCTGGGTCCCAGGCACCAGCGTCCCGTTTGCAGAGCAAAGCTGTTCTCAGAAAGGGCATTTGCCATCTCCCGCTGTCCCTCTCTCCCCCATGCTGGAGCTGGCAGGTACCCACTGTAGCCACCTACATGGAACATGGAGGGAGAGCACAGGTGACAGGAAGGAAGAGTTTGGAAGAGGCCCCAGTGCCACCAGGATGGAGGCCAGTCTGTGTGCACGTGGCTGGAATCCCAGCTGCAGGTGCAGCACCTCTGCAATCGTTCTCTGACTAGAGACCAGTTTAGTGTTAGAAACTTGGAGACCTCTCGTGTTATCACCCAGCACCTGGTACATGAAACACCCACTGACCCCACCCCGGGGCCTTTCCCCACTAACAGGTGTTTCAATCACACTCATATTTCCATGTCCAGGGAGATCATCTGTCTGGAAAGCCAACACCGTGTGGTTGGGACGGGGGGGAGGAGAGGGGTTATAGTTACTGCATCCCATGGTGGGGGCTGGTGTCACGGAGTGTGGGGGAGTCAGCGCCCGGCACCCCTCTTCCTGAGATTCACCGTGACTCTCAGCGAGCCAGTAAAACGGAAGGTTTATTGGACAATAGGAACACAGTCTACAGCAGAGCTTGTAGGTACAACCCGGACCCCTCAATCAAGTCCTTCTGGAGGGTTCAGGGAGCTTAGACCCCAGCTAGGGGTTCCCTACGTTGCACCACCCAGCCCAAACAGGAAACGAAACCCAAAACCCTCCAGCAGCTTTCTCCCCGCCCCTACCCCCTTCCTCCTCTCCTTTGTTCAGTCTCCTGGGCAGAAAGTGTCATTTCTCCCAAACCCCGTCCTGGCTCAGGTTACAGCTCAGGTATCTCCCTGCAAGGGCAGCCCCCAATCCCCAATGTAACTCCCCTACTCCATCACAGCTGGGGCCCCTGTTGCACCATTATTAAGAAATGGGGTCTGTGAGGAACTGGGCCTGTTCTTACTGTGGTCTGTGAATGCTGACAGGGGAGTGTGGCTAGGATAGTCTGCACTGGGGGATGGGAGTCTGCCCGAAGGCGAATACCTGAGCGTGTAACATGAGAACCCAGGAAGGGGTTGGAGGCCAGGTAACACCTTGGCCCGGGAAACTGAACAAAGGCGGTGGGAGGGGTCGCTCAAGGCAGAGTGTTGGAAGCGGGCTGGAGAGATGGCTGGGAGGCATAGATGGCTCTGACCCCCCAAAGGGGGGTGGGCTGGGATGCCCTGGGACCCCAAGCTGGACCTAACTGAGGGGGGCCCTGTTGTCTGTGCCTGCAAGACCTGTCTTGGACTGTATTCCTGTCATCCAAATAAACCTTCTGCTTTACTGGCTGGCTGAGAGTCATGGTGAATCGCAGGAAGCCGGGGGTGTGGGGCCCTGAGTCCCCCAATACTCCGTGACAGGGTCCAATGGGAGAGCCGCCCTGCACAGTGATGATCCAGTAGGGACTGGACACAGACTGGAGGCTGGGCCCAGCTCCCGGAGGGGCAGAGCGCTGGGCACAGCTCCGCAGGGCGTTAGGGTGCTGCGTGCAGGGCTGTGTGGGGTGGGAGGAAGGGGTGAGACAGAGACGGCCCCAGGGTCAGGGGACACACACAGGACAAGCTTGGCCACCCACCCCCGTAACAGATCAGCTGCTGCCAGCCACCCAGCGCAGGAGGAGGAAGAAGCTGGAGGAAGCCAGGGTCTCACCTGATTGTCTCGCTGGGTAGCTGCTCCGGTGCTAGGCCAGTCCAAGTGCAGCCTGCATGGGACACTGGCCGGACACGGGGCATTTATAGACCAGTGTGGGGAGGGGACCAGGTGTCAACACGGAACATGCAGATCTGTGCTGATGGCAGCTACAATCATTTAACGCCCAGGCAAACAGAGATAAGAGGAGCGGACCCAGCCACCAGCCCGGCTGTGAGCAGGAGGAAGCGTTTGTCAGGGCTGAGATAACAGATACAATGAAAGCTATTTCCTTCCCTTTCCCCTGCCTGTCTGTCAGCGCTGAGATGAGTGTGGCTGTGGGGAGCCATCGTGCCCTGGCCCTGACTGGCCCAACTGCTCACGTCCATCTTGTCCCATGGAAAGTTCCGGGCAGGTCCCCAGGGAGTGTAGATCAGCTGGAGTCCCCCTGAAGTCAGTGGGGGGATCCCCAGCGGGTACAGTCTGGTGTGGGGCTATTGGAGTCCTTGGGGTCAGACCCCCAGTGGGTGGGCGTTGCTCAGAGCTCTGGTGGAGTCACCGGGGCTAGAACCCCAGCGGGTGTAAACTGGCCAGAGCCCCACGGGAGTCAATGGAGTCACACCAGCTGGGGCCTGGCCCCCATCAGTGCAGGGTAAAATGGCAACTTTCCCCATTCCCGGCCCTCAAGCCCGGGGAGCACTCGGCCCATCACGCGCCCTGTGCTTGGCTCGTCAGCGCCCTGCCCTGGGTGTTGTCATTTCCACCTGTGCAACGAGACTGGGAAATGCACCATCCTCCCTGGGCGGAGATTTACACGTACCGGGCTCTGGTGTGAATGGTGACGTATGGTGCCCGGGACAATCAGGCCCGTGGCAATTGGACTATAACTTGAGGGCGCTGCCTGTGGCCGAGGTATTGGCCCTGTTCTGGGCTGCCCACGCTCCCTCCTGTCTGTCTCTGCTGCATTTCAAGGGAGCCCATTACCCTGGTCTGTAGGTGCTGACCATGGCCCGATGAAAGTGGTGTCAGACTTGCCCCCAAAGTGACTCTGTTCTCACATGTCTGTGGCTTGGCTGCTTGTATCTGGGGCTAGTGAGACAGTTTAAAGGCTGGGCACAGCACAGACCCTGTGAATTCATGACACCTGGTAACTTCCCTCATCTCATTTCCAAGCACCAGCTGACTCCTAATGTGCATTTTATGCAGAGATTGCAAGGCCAGGAGGGACCATTGTGATCACCTGGTCTGACCCCCCCGTAAAACACAGGCCAGAGCCCTGCCCCACAATAGTGCCTAGAGCAGAGATGTTAGAAAAACATCCAGTGTCGATTTTAACATTGCCCATGGTGGAGAATCCACCACGACCCTGGGGAAGTTGTTCCAGTTACTCTCACTGGTAAAAATGTCTGCCTCATTTCCAGTCTGAATTGGTCTAGCTTCAGCTCCCAGGCATTGGACCGTGTTACACCTTTGCCTGCTAGATTGGGGGGCCCATTGCTAAATATCTGTTCCCATGCAGGTATTTATAGACTGGAATTAAGTCACCCCCGAACCTTTTCTTTGCGCAGTTGAACAGATTCAGCTCCCTGCGTTTGTCACTCTAAGGCAGGTTTTCTAATCCTCTAATCCTTCTCATGGCTCTTATCATAGAATCATAGACCCCTTCTCTGACCCCTCTCAAATGATCAACATCCTTCTTGAACCGTGGGCACCAGACCTGGGCACAGGATTCCACCAGCAGTCGCACCACAGCCAAACACAGACGTAGAATAACCTCGCTGCTCCTACTTAAGATTCCCCTGTTTTTAAACCTCAGGTTTACATTAGTCCTTTTGGCCACAGCATTGCACTGGGAGCTCATGTTCTGCACTTGTTCTTGTTATCCACCCCCACCCCCAAATCTTTTACAGAGTCCCTGGTACCCAAGATAGAGGCCCCTATCCTGTAAGTCTGGCCTGCATTCTGTGTTCCTAGATGTCGGCATTTACATTTAGCCATACTGAGATGTATATTGTTTGCTGCACCCAGTTTACCAGGAGATCCAAATCGCTCTCTATCAGTGACCTGCCCTCTTGATTATTTACCCCCAAACCCTGTGCCACCAATCATAGAATATCAGGGTTGGAAGGGACCTCAGGAGGTATCTAGTCCAACCCCCTGCTCAAAGCAGGACCAATTCCCAACTAAATCATCCCAGCCAGGGCTTTGTCAAGACAGGCCTTAAAAACCTCAAAGGATGGAGATTCCACCACCTCCCTAGGTAACCCATTCCAGTGCTTCACCACCCTCCTAGTGAAAAAGTTTTTCCTAATATCCAACCTAGACCTCCTCCACTGCAACTTGAGACCATTACTCCTTGTTCTGTCATCTGCCACCACTGAGAACAACCTTTACTCCATTCTCTTTGGAACCCTCCCTCCCCCTTCAGGTAGTTGAAGGCTGCTATCAAATCCCCCCTCACTCTTCTCTTCTGCAGACTAAATTACCCCAGTTCCCTCAGCCTCTCCTCGTAAGTCATGTGCCCCAGCCCCCTGATAGTTTTTGTTGCCCTCCGCTGGACTCTCTCCAATTTGTTCACATCCTTCTTGTAGTGCGGGACCCAAAACTCAACGCAATACTCTAGATGTGGCCTCACCAGTGCCGAATAGAGGGGAATAATCACTTCCCTCGATCTGCTGGCAATGCTCCTACTAATACAGCCCAAAATGCCATTATCCTTCTTGGCAACAAGGGCACACTGCTGACTCATATCCAGCTTCTCATCCGCTGTAATCCCCAGGTCCTTTTCTGCAGAATTGCTGTTTAGCCAGTCAGTCAACAGCCCATAGCGGTTCGTGGGATTCTTCCGTCCTCAGTGCAGGACTCTGCACTTGTTCTTGTTAAACTTCATCAGATTTCTTTTGGCTCAATCCTCCAATTTGTCTAGGTCACTCTGGACTCTATCCCTAACCTCCAGCATATTTTCCTCTCCCTCCAGCTTAGTGACATCCATAAACTTGCGGCGGGTACAATCCATCCCATCATCCAGATCATTAATAAAGATGTTGAACAAAACTGGACCCAGGAACATCCCCTGGGGCACGCTGCTTGATACCAGCTGCCAACTAGACATCGAACCGTTGATCATTATTCGTTGAGTCCGACAATCTAGTCAGCTTTCTATGCACCTTATAGTCCATTCATCCAATCCATACTTTTCTAACTTTCTGGAAAGAATATTGTGGGAGACCGCATCAAAAGCTTCGCTAAAGTCAAGATATATCATCTCCACTGCTTTCTCCATATCCACAGAGCCAGTTATCTCATCATAGAAGGCAATCGGTTGGTCAGGCATGACTTGCCCTTGGTGAATCCATGTTGACTGTTTCTGATCACCTTCCTCTCCTCCAACTGCTTCAAAATGGTTTCCTTGAACACTTGCTCCATGATTTTTCCAGGGACTGAGGTAAAGATGACAGGTCGGTAGTTCCCGGGTTCTCCTTCTTCCCATTTTTAAAGATGCGCACTATATTTGCTTTTTTCCAATGATCTGGGACCTTCCCCGAACACCACAAGTTTTCAAAGATAATGGCCAATGGCTCTGCAATCACATCAGCCAATTCCCTCAGCACCATCGGATGCATTAGATCTGGACCCATGGACTTATCAGTGATGGATTTATGTTTCCTTCCAGGTTGCTGATAACAATGCTAACTAATGTAGGGCCGAGACTGATCCCTGCAGGACCCCACTGGAAACAAACCTACCCCATGATTGGAATGTTCCACTGGGGACACCCAGAGCTGTGGGCCCCTGTGTTACTCCACGGCCACAGCAAAGGTGAGCTTTCCTGGAGATTAGACCATTTGTCAACTCCCTGCTGCACCAGCCTGCTCCACCATGGGGGTTCCCCCACCCCTCCTGTCCTTCCTGCCCTCCCATGGCAGCTCACCCACCCCTCCCGCCCTCCCTCCTCCTCTGACTGGGCTCCCCCACCCCTACTGCCTCTCTGCCCTTCTGTGCGGGCTCCCACACCCCTCCTGCCTCCCTGTTCTGATATGGGGGCTGCCTAACCCCTCCTAGCCTCCCTGCTCTGCCATGGGGGCTCCCCCACCCCTTCTGCCGTCTCTGCTCCACCAGGGTAGGCATTAGAAGGGCTTGTGCAACATCCCTAGGATGAGGAGGGGGCAAGGGGAGATGCCAGGTACCACCTTGCAGGGGATCATTTGTCAGGAGTCACAATAGGGGGAGATACCTGGATCAGTGCCAGCTGGGGAAGAGTGGAGCCCTGGGCACCGCTCTCTGGGATAGGATGCTCAGTTCTTGTCCATATTGGGTGGAGGGCGGGGGGCAGGGCTGTGGGTGGTGGAGAGCCGGGTAGACCCTGTCCCAGAGCCATGGGAGCTCACAAAGGGCAAGTCCAAGAGCCCAGCACCCAGCGCGGAGGGGAGAAGGGACTGGAGGGGGCTGGGACTCACCTGTCCGTTTGTCTGTCTGTCTAGGTGGCTGGTCCAGAGCACTGGGTATTAGAGTTCAGCCAGTGCCGGGCTCTGGGTCCCCAGGGGGTTTATAGCCCAGCAGGGGGGAGCGGCTGTGGGGGGAGGAAGAAGGAGGAGGGTGAATTTGGAAATGGGACCAGATGTGACAGTTCAAACCCAGTAAAGACACAGATAAGAGATGGCAATCTGCCCCCGCTTCTGCTCGGCTTCCTGCTGCCCCCTGAGGTGCCCTGGAGTGGCTGGCGGGGTGAGCGTTATTGCTGCTAGTCACAGCCTGGCACTGGGGATGGGGCGCTGGGGCAGGCTATCCACTCACTCTCTTTCTGTCCCATCCTCCCATTGTGATTAACAAACTGCAAGTATGCACCTGTCTGACCCTGTCTCACAAAGGCCTTAGATTATTCCTAGCTATGTGACGCTTGGTTTTCAGCTGGCAGAGGCTGAATATACAAAATGGCTGACTGCAGTGCTGTCAGGTTCTGGGGTACATGCAGGGATGTCAAATTCCAGGGCAACACATGGGGCAGATTTCCTGCAGAGAGGGTGTGATGGAGGCACACAGCAGAGGTTTGATTCCCTGCCTGAATGACGCCCGTCACCACCGCCCCGTCCCTGAGCACCCAGCAGTGAGCACCCGCCAGGCTCAGCACCCTCCACCTGCCCTGAGCCCCCAAGCCCTGAGTGTGAGGAAACTGCTTCTCATAGAGCTGAAGCTGGCTGCTCCCGCTCTCTGCTCTGGGTAGCAAAGCAGGGCCTGCAAGAGAGCCTGGTTGGGGAGGGGTGGCAGCGGTGCCCCCCTCCCTGCCTGGGCTTGGCTTCTGGGAACAAGGGCTGAGCATGCTGGAGGGGGGGGGGCCTCCGGCTTGCTTGGGACCTGTCCCTGGAAGTTCAGATTGGATGGGGGCCCACTGCTGCCACCCCCCAGCCAGGTTGTGCTGCAGCAACTCCGAAGAGCAGTATTCCAGCGGCTGACATGAGAAGAGGATCTGGTCCTGCAACTTCCACTCCAGGCCCAGGCCGGCTGAAAGGGTCGGGCACATGACCCCCACACACACATCATCTTTGCAGTGATGGGAGGTGTGTGACAACCCAAACCATCCAGTGATGGCGCCAGTCAGCCCCCGTGGTGCCAGTGGGGTGATGAGCCTGGGCTGCCTGTTACAGACCGTGCTGGGGAAGAGGCTGTAGACTCAGGGTCTGTTATCCAGGGACTTGGACACAGGCTCAATGTCGCTGAACCAAAGGCCTGTGAGGGGCCTGGGGCATGCTGGGAGGCTTGGTTATCACAGGTGTTAAAGCCAGAAGGGACCATTGTGATCATCTCGTCTGACCTCCTGCATCACACGGGTCAGAGACCCCACCAGTGAGTTCTGTGTCCGGCCCAGAACTTCATAGAATCATAGAAACGTAGAATCTCAGGGTTGGCAGGGACCTCAGGAGGTCATCTAGTCCAACCCCCTGCTCAAAGCAGGACCAATTCCCAACTAAATTACTTTACATTTATCCACATTAAATTTAATTTGCCATTTTGTTGCCCAATCACTTAGTTTTGTGAGATCTTTTTGAAGTTCTTCGCAGTCTGCTTTGATCTTAACTATTTTGAGCAGTTTGGTATCATCTGCAAACTTTGCCACCTCACTGTTTACCCCTTTCTCCAGGTCATTTATGAATAAGTTCAATATGATTGGTCCTAGGACTAACCCTTGGGGGACACCACTAGTTACCCTTCTCCCTTCTGAAAATTTACCATTTATTCCTACCCTTTGTTCCCTGTCTTTTAACCAGTTCTCAGTCCATGAAAGGATCTTCCCTCTTATCCCATGATGATTTAATTTATATAAGAGCCTTTAGTGAGGGACCTTGTCAAAGGCTTTCTGGAAATCTAAATACACTATGTCCACTGGATCCCCCTTGTCCACATGTTTGTTGACCCCTTCAAAGAACTCTAATAGATTAGTAAGACAAGATTTCCCTTTACAGAAACCATGTTGACTTTTGCCCCAAAATTTATGTTCTTCTATATGTCTGACAATTTTATTCTTAACTATTGTTTCAACTAATTTGCCCGGTACCGACGTTAGACTTACCGGTCTGTAATTGCCAGGATCACCTCTAGAGCCCTTTTTAAATGTTGGCGTTTCATTAGCTATCTTCCAGTCATTGGGTACAGAAGCCGATTTAAAGGACAGGTTACAAACCTTAGTTAACAGTTCCGCAACTTCACATTTGAGTTCTTTCAGAACTCTTGGGTGAATGCCATATGGTCCCAGTGACTTGTTAGTGTTAAGTTTATCAATTAATTCCAAAACCTCCTCTAGTGACACTTCAATCCGTGACAGTTCCTCAGATTTGTCACCTACAAAAGCCGGCTCAGGTTTGGGAATCTCCCTAACATCCTCAGCCATGAAGACTGAAGCAAAGAATCCATTTAGTTTCTCCACAATGACTTTATCGTCTTTAAGCGCTCCTTTTGTATCTCGATCATCAAGGGGCCCCACTGGTTGTTTAGCAGGCTTCCTGCTTCTGAGGTACTTAAAAACCATTTTGTTATTACCTTTGGAGTTTTTGGCCAGCCGTTCTTCAAACTCCTCTTTGGCTTTTCTTATTACATTTTATTTAGCAGTGTTTATGCTCCTTTCTATTTACCTCACTAGGATGACTTCCACTTTTTAAAAGATGCCTTTTTCTCTCTCACTGCTTCTTTTACATGGTTGTTAAGCCACGGTGGCTCTTTTTTAGTTCTTTTACTGTGTTTCTTAATTTGGGGTATACATTGAAGTGGGGCCTCTATTATGGTGTCTTTAAAAAGTGCCCATGCAGCTTGCAGGGATTTCTCTCTAGTCACTGCACCTTTTAACTTCTGTTTAACTAACCCCCTCATTTGAATTATCCAGGCAGGACAGGCCCCGCCACATGGCACTGACAGCTCTGAGGGCTGATCTTTTCCTGGCCACGCTCAAGGGCCATCCATCCATACTCATGTTACTCCAGAGCATTAGGTACGATTGCCCAGGGGGTCCTGCACAGAGGGCTTCAGCCACCCCTCTCAGCCCTGTGATGGGCACCAGCTCCTGCCCCCCCAGCACCCCACATCTCCTCTAGAGCATCCCGCAGGGATCCAGGCTCTCCCCATCCCACTCAGCACCCAAGTGCTGCTAAGAACATGGACTGAAGGGCCAGGTACAGAGCTCTCCTGCACCGACTGCTTTGGCCCATTATGAGGTGACAGTTGCTGCCACACTTGCAATTTCCTTTGTAATCTAACAGTTCTGGTGCCTCAGGACCCAGCCCTGAGTGAGCAACTGACCCAGCCTGCAATGAGCTGAGATAACAAAGTGCCGGCTCATTGCCTCCGGGCAGGGGCTGGAGGAGCTCGCTGCTCTCTGGGGTAACCAGGTTCCCTTGACTCTCCCTGCAGCCCAACACAGCTCCGTATGGCTTGGCCTTTGCGTTAGGCTTGGCCAGCTGCTGCTGTGCAGGGCAAGGCCATTGCTGGCTTCTGTCTTTATGTTTAGTTGTGGTTTTAAATAACCATTAAAGCAGAAGGGTGTAGGAAAGGCACCTTTTCTACCAGGAGTATAAATCCAGAGACATAAACAAACCCATAACAGGAGAGAAGAGGGCAGGGCAGGGGAACAGAGCGATCTGAGCTGCTTGGTACCTGGTGTGCATCAAACAATGTGCATCTTAACACAGTAAAACACAAAGCGTGTGTGTAGGGACAGAAGGGTGGGGATGGCAAAGTGAGTTAAATCTTTGCTGTGACAGCCCATCACCCCCCGTGGTGCCAACAAGCGATGAGCTTGGGCTGCCTGTTACAGACCGTGCTGGGGAAGAGGCTGTAGTCTCAGGGTCTGTTATCCAGGGACTTGGACACAGGCTCAACGTCACTGAAACAAACACTTGCCAGGGACCTGGGGCACGCTGGGACCTTGGTTTCTACAGATGTTAAAGCCATTGTGATTGTCTAAGTCTGACCTTCCATGTAGAACAGGCCAGAGAACCAGCCAGGGCGCTGTGGGTGATGGTCTGAGACCTGAATCAGTGACTGTGCAGGAACTCGGGGCTCTGATTAGCTGAGACAATTCCACCCAGCCGGCAGCTCAGCACATCCATGCTGTCCCTCCAACTAATGAAAGTTTCCATCCCAGGGATCAGGTGCTGTAACATCCTGCTGCCCCAGGGTGTGTGCCAAAAAACTTCTCCTCCCCAAGCATTTCCTCAGGGCCCTGGCTCTGAAAGCAGCTGCTCTATGTACTTTGGCCAAGATTTACAACGGGGCCTCAGTTTGGGTGGCCTCAGCTGGAGCCCCCATAACGAGGCAGCAGTGCTTAGCTGTCAGCCCCTGAGAATCAGGCCCTGTGGATCTGTCTCAGGTCGGACACCCCAAGTCCCATCACTTTGCCATCATCGCCCTTCTGTCCCTGCACACACACTTGGTGTTTCCTGTGCTAAGATGCAGATTTACTAAGCAGCTCAGATCACTCTGTAGCCCTGCCCTGCCGTGTCCTCTCCTCTTACAGGTTTGTTTCTGTCTCTGGATTTATACGGCTAGTAGAAAAGGTGCCTTTCCTACACTCTTGTGCTTCAGCGGTTATTTAAAACCACAACTAAACATAAAGGCAGAAGCCAGCAGTGGCCTCACCCTGAACAGCATCAGCTGGCGGAGACCATACGGAGCTGTGTCGGGCTGCAGGGAGAGTCAGAGGAACCTGGTTACCCCAGAGAGCAGCGAGCTCCTCCAGCCCCTGCCCGGAGGCAATGAGCCGGCACTTTGTTATCTCAGCTCATTGTAGGCTGGGTCAGTTGCTCACTCAGGGCTGGGTCCTGAGGCACCAGAACTGTTAGATTACAAAGAAAAATTGCAAGTGTGGCAGCAACTGTCACCTCATAATGGGGCAATAAAATGGTGACACCCAAACGGTCTGTGCAGGAGAGCTCAGTGCCTGGCCCTGCGGTCCGTATTCCTAGCAGTGTGGGGTGGGTGCTGAGCAGGACGGGGAGAGGCTGGCTCCCTGCGGAATGCTCTAGAGGAGATGTGGGGTACTCGGGGGGCAGGAGCTGGTGCCCGTCACAGGTCTGTGGGTGCTGCCTGAGAGGGATGGCTGAAGACATCTCAGTGCAATGCCCCTGCTCCATCTGGGAGGTGGGACAGCAGGACCCTCTAGTCAGTTGTACCTGGTGCTGTGGAGCAACGTGAGTATGGCTGGCTGGTCCCGGAGCCTGGCCAGGAAGAGATCGGCCCTCAGAGCTCCCAGTGCCATGTGGCGGGGGCCTGGCCTGTCTGGATAATTCAATCAGCTCCCAACCTCTGAGACCCTGGGCTGTTCCCATCACTAACCAGGGCACCTCGGTCTCCTCAGCGATTCCCAGAGGGGCTGTTCTGGGAATCGATCCCTCGGGTTACGAGCGATGAGGGTGGATGACATTTGCTTAGGGTTAGTGTAAGACCTGGTGAGGATTGCAGCTTGTCATGGCCTCACAGTGTGAGAGGGGGCCCAGATTGGTATGCCAGATGGCTCAGCACTACCCCAGTTCCAGGTAACACCCGAGGAACCCATGAGAGTAGCCCAGCGAGCAGGGTGAAATGCACAGCTTGTTGTTCTGAGTGAGATTTGCATTTCATACACGGGTGTAGAGATTTTCAGGGAGAGTTAAGTGTGGTGGCTGAGAACAGTCAAAGAGGTGACCAGTTTGTTATTTTCTCTTTGTTTATTTCGGGAAAGGGAAGTAGGATCAGAAAAGCAGCAAAATGAGTGAAGGCAGTGAAGCCATTGCGAAGCTGGAGCTATTCAGACTTCAGGCAGCAGGAAAAGAAAAAGAACACAAGAGACTTTTGGAGCTAAAAGAACTGGAAATTGAGGCCCAGAAGCAAACTATGTAATTAGCACATCAAAGAGCGTTGGGACTGAAAGTCCAAGAAGTTGAGGCCCAAAAACTCTCCATGGATCTGAACGCCAAACAATTTGAGGAGAAAGAAAGAGAGAGGAAACACCAGCTGGACTTGCTAGAAAAGCAGAACCAGAAACCCCCACGCACACCACTGATTCCCACTTCTGCAAAAATCCACAAATGGGAACAATTGTGTCCTGCATACAAAAAGTGATATTACTGAATAATTCACTACCTTTGAGAGGCTGTATGTGATTCATAAGATTCGTGAGGACCAGAAGATGCCCACTATGGTTGCAAAGTTAACTGGCAAAGCTCTGGATGAATTCAATAAAAAGCCAAATGAGGATGCTTTATATTATTGTAAATTCAAAGAAACGGTTTTGAAACATTTTCAAATTATCCTGAAACATATAGAGTGAAATTTAGGTATCGTAAGAAGGGTGTGGGATGAGTAATGTGGAATATATAAACAAGATGAAAGGTTTGCTGGGAAAGTGGGTGACAGGCAAAGGTGTTACCAGCTTTGAAGGAATGTTTGACCTTGTTGCTCAGGGACATTTCCTAAGCAGATGCAAAGATAATGTGAAACAGTGTCTATGGGACAAAAAGGTGAAAACAATGGATGAGATGGCTTCTCTAGCTGATGACTTTGCGCAAACACAGGCATCCATTCTGAATAAACCACAGAGACAGGGGTTTAAACCTGATAGGAAACAGGGTCCCCATTTTACCCCTTGGAAGAAAGAGGGTGGCCTGAAAGCTGGGCACTCACCTCCCCAAAACCATCCCTCTAATACCTGTCCCAAACCACACATGAAAACAGAAGAGCCCAGAAGGTGCAACCACTGTAATTCCACAGAGCACCAGAAGAACAAATGCCCCAAAATGAAGGAAAACAAGCCCCCCGCAACCCATGCTTGTCCTCAGCCCCAAGGCCCCAGAGGGGACCCAGGCGGGAACACCCATGACATAGCTCACAAGCTTGGTGGAAACTGGGCCCTGTGAACCAGACATGAAACACATGAAGGTTGTCAAAGTTAATGGCATAGAGTGCCTGGAGTGGAAGGATACAAGGGCCCAGAACTCTCTAGTTCAACCGAGGGTGGTCCCAGGGGTCAGTATATTGCTGGGCCAAAGGGCCAAGATTAAGGGAGTGGTCCAAGAAAGATTCCCTGTGCCGCTAGCTAAAGTTTATGTGGAGTGGGAAGGTTTGGAAAGTGATTTAACTGTGGGAATAATAGAAGACGCTCTGGCGGACATGTTGGTTGGAACGATTTTCCACAAGCCAAGACTGTTGGGATGATGACCTGCAGCAAGAAGGAGTATAGTGTAGGGTCCCCAGAGGGAAAGGGTGAAGTCTCAGCAGCTGCTGAAGGAATGGGAGTGGGTCTCTTTAATTCTCTGCAGAAGGAGGAAGGTGCATGCTTCCAGGCGTGGGGGTGGTTGAGACCATCTCCTGCACTGCAGCTGAAGGCAGCGTCTCCTCAGAGATGGGGGAGAGTGTATTGCCTGTCAGTGAGAAGGCAGTTCCAGCTGTTAGCTGCGAGCCTCTCACAGCTCACCCAGGGCAGATCCCGCTCCAGGGAGCACAGGGAGATGTGTCCCAGAGGGGAGCCCAGAGACGGGTGATGGACTCTTAGAAACCACTGAGGAGGTGGGTGCGGGTTCCATTGACTCTGCAGTGCAAAGGGGCAGCGTGCTCCCAAGTGTGAGACAGGCAAAGTCAGGCCTCTGCCCAACCGAAGACAACGTGCCCCAGGGTCTGGGGCAGGAGAAGTATTGTCGATGACTGAGGACGGTGGCCCAGTTGTTTGCTGTCAGGGATTTGCAGCTGAGCAAAAGACAGACCCCGTCCTAGAGAGCATAAGGAAATGTGTCCTGGAGGGAACTCCAGGAAGGGAACGGGGGGGGGAGAAGTTTTTTGAAGAGGGTGGGAAGCTGTAAAGGGAGGCTTCTGTGGGAAACAACAAAGGCCCTGGGCAGCCTTATAAGCAGTTGGTTGTACCCAGCCAGCATCGTGGAGAATTAATGCTTTTAGCACATGATGGTCCTCTGTGAGTCACTTTGGGGTATAGAGGACTTATAACAGGCTAAAGATGGATTTCTACTGGCCAGGAATACAGAATGATGTGACAGGTTTCAGAGTAGCAGCCGTGTTAGTCCGTATCCGCAAAAAGAAGAACAGGAGTACTTGTGGCACCTTAGAGACTAACAAATTTATTAGAGCATAAGCTTTCGTGGACTACAGCCCACTTCTGGACTGGGAATGGCTGAGCCATTACAAACATTGAATCTATCTCCCCTTGTAAGTATTCTCACACTTCTTATCAAACTGTCTGTACTGGGCTAGCTTGATTATCACTTCAAAAGTTTTTTTTCACTTACTTAATTGGCCTCTCAGAGTTGGTAAGACAACT
>NC_048298.1:1821615-1864107 GCF_013100865.1 Trachemys scripta elegans | reverse complement strand
CCCCCCCCCCCGCGTTCTTACACGTCTGGGTGAGGAGGATACGGAACATGGGGAGGGGGGAGGGTGGAACAGGGGCTGAAGCGGCAGTCTGTTTTCCAGCAGCCGTTCCTGAACCTCCACCAGACGCCGGAGCAGCCCCAGCATTGCATCCTTCATCCTCTGGTCTTCCTGCCGCCACCTCTCATCTCGAGCGTCTCTCCTCTCCTCACGTTGGTCCCTCCTCTCCTCACGTTGGTCCCTCCTCTCCTCAGGTTCACTGACTTCTTTCCTATACTTTGAAAGTGTTTCCTTCCACTCATTCACATGAGCTCTGTCACTGCGGCTGGATTCCATAATTTCCGAAAACATCTCGTCTCGCGTTCTCTTTTTACGACGCCTTATCTGTGATAACCTTCGGGATGGAGGAGGGAGGCTTGAGGAATTTGCAGCTGCTGTAGGGAGGGGAAAAAAGAGAGAATTGTTTTAAAAGCTACATTTTGCAGAACAATGCTTATACTCTTTCACGGTGACCAACACTGTTCACATTACATAGCACATGTGATTTCTGTGCAAGGTCGCATTTTGCCTCTTAATGCTGAGTGCCTGTGGCTTTGCTGCTAGAGATCACAGGTCTGGGCAACAGAATTCGGCTTGCATGCGGCCATGGTAAGCTTCTGCGCCGTCCGTGCTTTCCAACATACCAAGCATAGCTTGTAGAGTGCTGCAGAAGCCTGGCCAATCTCAGCCAGTTGGGGGGGGGGCAGTGTGGGGGGGGGCTTGTCTGGGCCCCTTCAGGCAAGTAGAGTGCTGCGGTTTTTCTGTTAACATTCAGCAGCACCAGAAAACAAACTAACCACCCCCCCCCTCGCCATGAATTCTCTGGGATGATCGCTGTACCCCTCCCCCCCACCGCGTGGCTGGTATCAGGGAAGATCCCTGCAGGCACCAAACTAACGCCCCCCCCCCCCGCCGCCGCCCCCGTCCCGCCATGAATTCTCTGGGATGATCACGGTACCCCTCCCCCCACCGCGTGGCTGGTAACAGGGAAGATCCCTGCTAGCCAAACGCGAAAAACTCAGGGCCAATTTCCCATCTGCGCTTGGCTAACTGCAGGGAAGGATTTATTTTCCGCCACAGGCAAACATCCCAGTAGGAACGGCCACCTCTGTCCCCTTAATTAAGTTCCCGTATTTCAACCAGGTTACCAGGAGTGATATCACTCTCCTGAGGATTACACAACAAGATAAAGAACGGATGTTGCTTGAATGCCAGCAAACACCGGGACCATACGCTGCCAGGCTTTGTCAGGCAATGATACCAGATTACTTGCTGCAAGCATGGCGTGGTCAAGTGTCCTACCATGGAGGAGGGAATAAAGATGCACTGCCCAGAAACCTTCTGGCAAGGCTTTCAGAGTACTTCCAGGAGAGCTTCATGGAGATGTCCCTGGAGGATTTCCGCTCCATCCCCATACACGTTAACAGACTTTTCCAGTAGCTACAGACTTTTCCAGTAGCTGAACTGACCGCGAATGCAAAGTCAGGCAAAGTAATCATTAAAAACCGTTTGCTTTTAAAACAAGTTTTATATTTTAAAAGGTAAACTCACCTGAGGTCCCTTCCATGGGGTCAGAGTCTTGGGTACTGGCTTTAGAGGGTTGGGAGGGTACTTCAGTCAGGGTGAGAAAAAGATCCTGGCTGTTGGGGAGAATGGAGTGCTGTGTGCTCTCTGCAAGCTCATCCTCCTCCTCCTCCTCCTCCTTCTCTACCCCATTGGCAGAATCCTCAGGCGTCGCTGATGAGACTATCCCCGACCCAGAATCCACGAACACAGGTGGGGTAGTGGTGGCAGCCCCCCCTAGAATTGCATGCAGCTCGGCGTAGAAGCGGCATGTCTGCGGCTCTGACCCGGAGCGACCGTTTGCCTCCTTTGTTTTTTGATAGGCTTGTCTGAGCTCCTTGACTTTCACGCGGCACTGATCTGAGTCCCTATTGTGGCCTCTCTCCATCATGCCCTTGGAGATTTTTTCAAAAGTTTTTGCATTTCGTCTTTTAGAACGAAGTTCTGCAAGCACTGAATCCTCTCCCCATACAGCGATCAGATCCAGTACCTCCCTCACGGTCCATGGTTACCTGTGCTGATGAGCTATCTGTGGTCACCTGTGCTCTCCACGCTGGGCAAACAGGAAATGGAATTCAAATGTTCGCGGGGCTTTTCCTGTCTACCTGGCCAATGCATTCGAGTTTAGATTGCTGTCCAGAGCGGTCACAATGATGCACTGTGGGATAGCTCCCGGAGGCCAATACCATCGAATTGCGGCCACACTAACCCTAATTCGAATTGCTAAAATCGATTTTGGCGCTACTCCGCTCGTCGGGGTGGAGTACAGAAATCGATTTAAAGGGCCCTTTACATCGAAATAAATAGCGTCGTTGTGTGGACGGTTGCAGGGTTAATTCGAATTAAAGCTGATAAATCCGAATTAAAGTCGTAGTGTAGACCAGGCCTTAGTGTCTCTCCCTCTGGCCCAGAGAGGGTTAAGTTGTTCCTTCAGGAGTTAAAAAGGGAAAATTGCTATTTGTAAGTCACTCCTTTAGAAATTGGAGGTTATAGTGTTCTGATATTTATCAGCTCGGTTTCCTGTATTGTACTTGGCTATGGCACACTTGTTAGTGAAAATGTTTAGAAAAACACAGTCTAAAGACGTCTTTAGAGAAAAACAGGGAATGCTGTCTTTTGTCCAAGAGCCCACACCCTTTAAACAAGTACTACAGAGGTTTGGACACAGCCCGTGGACGGAAGGGGGGCTGGGAGATGTGTGTACTATTTCAGATTTGGAGGATAGGCTGGCAAGGTATATAATCCTGTACAAGCCTACTCCAACTAAAAGGGATTCAGCAGCAATCTGGCTTTTGTGGGACACATGCAGGGATTTATACTCCCGCTTGGCATCCTGCCAGGAGGAGAATGCCTCCCTGCATGAAAAACTCACTCAGATGAAAAAAGAGGCAGACAGATGGAAGGTGATAGCGACAGGGGTGCAAAGCCAGTTAGACCCTCTCCGGGAGGCAATCAGGGAGGGCAAACAAAAAGAAAAGAAATTAGAGGAACAGGTCGGGGAAAAGGAAAAAATAAAAAAAGAAAATCAAGTATTGCAAGGCATGGTAAAAAGGTTAACCATAGAACAAAGTAAAGCTCTCCCCGCTAATCACAGCCAATGCGAGTCCCTTATCCAGCACCTTAAACAGAGGCTGGGATTCGCAAACCACCAGATAGCAGCGGTAACCGTCCCAGGCCCCCTGAATCCTCTGGGCGGCCATGTTGTGCTTTGGATGATTTTGTTCACTGTTCCAAAAAAAGCCTCATCCACCTCTTCTTCCTGGTTAGGTGGTCTGTCGTAGACCCTTACCATGACATCACTCTTGTTTTTTATCCTTTTTATCCTTACCCAGGGATTTTCAACAAGTCTGTCTCCTATTTCCATATAAATTTCAGTGCAAGTATATACATTTTTAATATATAAGGAAACACCTCCTCCCCTTTTCCCTGCCTGTCCTTCCTGAGCAAGCTGTACCCTTCAATACCAATATTCCAGTCCTACGTATTATTCCACCAAGTCTCTGTGATGCCAACTATGTCAGAGTTTTGTTTATTAACTAGCATTTCAAGTTCTTCCTTCTTATTCCCCATACTTCTCACATTTATATACAGACATCTAAGATACTGATTTGATTTCCCCCATGTCCTCTCTCGTCTCTCCCTTATCCCTGCTATAATGGCCCATGTTTCCCTCTGATTCTGACCCTTCTCCCAAGTCTCCATGTCTTGGGCTTACCTGTGGGTTTTGGTCACCTGCCCCCTTTAAAGCCCTCCTCACTAGGTTAGCCAGTCTGCATCCAAATATGCTCTTCCCCTTCCTCGATAGTTGGACCCCATCTCTGCTTAGCAGTCCTTCTTCCTGGAACAGCATCCCGTGGTCGAGGAATCCAAAGCCCTCCTGGTGACACCATCTTTGCAGCCAGGCATTCACCTCCAGGATGCATCTGTCTCTGTCTGGGCCCCTACCCTTGACCAGACGGATTGACAAGAACACAACCTGTGCTCCCAACTCCTTCACCCTTACTCCCAAAGCCCTGTAGTCACGTCTGATCTGCTGAACATCATACCTCACAGTATCATTAGTGCCCACATAGATGAGTAAAATGGGATAGTAGTCAGAGGCCTGGATGATCCTTGATAATCCCTCAGTAACATTTCAGAAAAGGGCCCTTGGCTGGCAGAATACCTCCCGAGATACCATGTCAGGCCAACAGATGGGTGCCTCTGTCCCTCTCAGAAGAGAGTCACCAACCACCACTACCCTATGTTCCTCTGGGGAGTGGTGGCTGCGATCCTCATCACTCGTTGCCAGGACATCATATAGGTGTGGCACTCTGTACATCAAAGCAGCACTCTATCACCTTGTCCAACCCTCCATGAACTCAAGTCGATGCCAGACCATTCCTTTTTGTTGCGAGCATGTTGTTTCTATTTCTGGCCAAAGGGTTTTGTCATGATATCAGCCCAGCGTGTTTTCGGTCTTGCTAGTGGTCGCTTGTGGTCTCTGGGGATCCAGTCTCGCATGCAGGTTGTCCACCTATTGTTTTGCCTGCGGTCTACATGATCGCCCATCTCTGCTTTGCGTCGTACATCGGTCACGTCTGTACACCTCTGATCTCCTCATTCGGTATGTGATCAAGGAGTGATATCTTACACATTCGCCTTTCCATTGCTCTCTGGGTGACAGCCAATTTTTCTTCCTCTGCTTTTGTCGTTCACCAGCTTTCAGCTCCATATACGATTGCTGGCAGAACAGTGGAGTTAAACAGTTCTTTCCTTTTCTTCATGGGCAGTTCATCATCCGTTAGAGATGTCTTTATTTTGTTGAAACGTCCCCACCCCACTCGTGTGAGTGAAGGTTTGACATTTTGCTGTATGGTTGTTACTGAAATATGTTGTAAGTTTGAGAGTCACTACTATTAGTTCCCCAGTGACAACAAGGGTGGCGATCCATTCCCAGGAGGGTGTTAAGTGACCATTAATCAGCGGGGGTGTTGTAAACAAGGGCTCTTACAATGCTGTAAGAGGGCTGTGCAAGCATCACACAAGAGGGGATTGCTGAACTCCGTGACACAGCAAATCCCACCAGGACATGTCTGGGCCAGTGTTTTCCAGGCACATGGACTGAGGATATAAAATAGGGGACAGTGGCATCATGGTTTTGCCTTTCTCCTCCCCCACCTGCACTGGAAGCAACAAGACCACTGGGAACACAAAGACTTGAACTGAGGAGACTGATCCCAGGCTTAAAGGGGAAGCCTGTGTATTAAAATCTATAACCTACCTGCAACATCCGGTGGGGTGAGAACAATTGCTTGATACAAATACTGCCTCGTATAATAAGGTTTAAGATTTAAACTTAGTCATGCTTACCTTTTATTTTGTTTGGTAACTATCTCTGACCCTTTATAATTTAGTGCCCACATAGATGAGTAAAATGACACTTATAATTAAGGCTAAATTTTATCACAGATTTTTTTAGTAAAAGTCATGGACAGGCCACGGGCAATAAACAAAAATTCACAGAAGCCTGTGACCTGTCCCTGACTTTCACTACAAATATCCCTGACAAGTGGGGTAGGCGGGTTCAGCACCCACCGCTGCTGGGGCTCCTGGGTCCCCCACCACTGCGGTGCCTGGGAGCACCAGGGTCCCTGTGCTCATGGGGCTGGGATGCTGTAGGGTCCCCTCACCCCCCAGGCAGCTGATAGCTGTGGGGATTCCCCACTGCCCATTGCAGCTGGGAAGCTGTGGGGGTCCCTTGCTCTTTGTGGCGGCTGAATAACTGCAGGGTCCGCCAGCCCCCCTCCCCCTCCGCTATGGCTGGACAGCTGCAGGGTCCACCAGCAGGCTTCTGACCAGGGAAATATGAAATATTCCAGAGGTGCCAAGCTGATGGCTTGTGAGATTTGCTGGTGCCCTTCTCTGTGTGATTTGTGAGTGGCTCAGGGAGCATTCACGCAATCTAGCTGGGTGTGGGACTCCACCTGCGGTTGTGTTAAGTGATCAGTGGACCTGGAGGGATTGTTGCTTGTCACTACCAAAGCATTGTGAGAAGCAGCTCAGGCTGGAGAGTTAAGGGGTTACAGCGGTACCCCAGTTCCAGATTGGAACCCGGGGATCCCATCACAATCAATTCTTCATCACTATGTTGGGTTGGTTGGGAGTAGGGGTGGAGCACTGCCTGTTTCCAGAAGAAACCAGCAGCTAGTGTCCTCCCTGTGACACAGCCATAACCTCCTCCACCGGTGGCCTGACAGCCATTGGATCATGTTCATCTGCTCTCTGCTAAACTGATGAGCTCATTATTAGACATTTGTTCCATATGTATGTAATCCTTCTGCCCATCTAAGTTGGCAGCAACAAGGGACGGGTTCTGTATCTAGGGGTTCCGTTTCAATAACGCAATGCAAAACCGGCTCGAGCCCCCACCCAGTGACCTGGGACAATTACATACCACCCCCTGGGTGCCTCTAAGAGGCAATACTTCCCCTCTCGCAAGCACGGAGTCTGAGTGTAGCAGAAAATGTTTAATAACATGAGGTAAACGACATCAGCATTAAATTGGAAAAACACCACAAACAGGATTCATAACACAAACCATGAGCAAAAGACCCACCCCAGCAAATTGGGCTGTGTCCTTTCCCTTTGGTTCTTGAATCCAGCAACCCAAAAATCACCCAGAGTCCCCAAAGTCCAACACCCCCAAAGTCTCTTGGGTCCAGCAACCACCCAAATCCCCAAAAGTCCAACAAACCCCAAAGTCTCTGTCGCTGGTCAGTGCGGCCCCAGAGTAAAAGGAGGGGGCACGCAGGGTATCAAGGGGCACCTTACGTGATCCGAGCCGGGCTGGCCGTCTCTCCATGGGGTTCTGCCGCAGCCTTCACCACGAGCCAGTCCACTTCCTGCCATCCCACAAACTGCCCTGCTCTACAAGCTGCTCCGCTCCACTCTGCTCACCGACCTGTGAGCCGCTCCAGCCGTCCCCGCAAACAGCTCGGCTCACCATTCCTTGGGCCGCTCCAACTGTCCCCACAAGGCTCCACACCACTCACTGCTCCTCCAGTCATCCCCACAAATTGCTCTGCCAGCTGCTTAGCAATATAGCTTCAGGCTCCCCCACTAGTTAACACAGCACCCAGTGATCTCAGCTCTTATTAACTTTAGCTCTTTTTGTGATTTCAGCTCATAGTAAGGGAGCCCCAGTGCTGGTGCACCATTAGCCCAAAGTGAATTCAGCTCAGCAACCCATAACTAAACTCCTAATAGAATCAAAGTTAGCTCTGACATTCAACAGTGAAGAGCGAAGGTGATGCAATTGGTATTTCAAGCCCTCAAAGGGGGCCCATACCATCAGCTCTCTGAGCTCTGGTCAAGTGTAGGTAGTCTCTTGACCTATTCAAGGCCATGATCAAGTGTCTTGATGTTTTTGGTCTTTTGGCCTCAAGATGAAAACTTTGTCTTTGCTTCTGGGACCTTAAAGTGAAAAAAAATTCTCTAATTTATATCTGTCCCCATCCTCTCTTAATCCACTGGGTTTTGTAACACATGCCCCTTGTCAAACAAGTGCTACTTAGTTAATGGTGAGTCCCTCTGTCATACAACAGTTCCACTGGCCTTGATTCACAGAATCAGGGTAACAAAACTTTATTCTTCCTGCCCCAATAACAGAGAAACTGGGGATCCCACACCAGCCAAAGTAACCACTTTCAGTTGCCGTTGTTTCATGCCAGGCGAGTGGGTGTGCCTATGCAAACAAGATCAGCCCCTGGAGTTCTTTTCCACACTCGCCATAATTCACCACCAGATGTCAGGGTAGAGCTCATCCTGACTCTGCTTACATCTAGATATTTAGAGACTGTAATCAAGTTACCCATTAACTTTCTCTTTGTGAAATGAAATTGCTAGAACTCCCAGAGGTCTAACACTCTATGGCAGCTATTCTAATCCTTTAATCTTTCTCGTGGCTCTTCTCTGAACCTTCTCCAATTTATCAACATCCTTCTTGTACTGCGAACATCAGAACTGGACCCAGGATTGCAGCATCAGTCACACCAGGGCCAAATACAGAGGTAAAATAACCTCTCTACTCCTGCTTCAGATCTCCCTGTTTATACACCCCAGGATTAGAATAGGCCTTTTGGCCACTGCATCACACTGGAAGCTCATGTTCAGCTGATTATCACCCATGACCTCCAAATCTCTTTTAGAACCACTGCTTCCCAGGATAGAGCCCCCCATGGCTGACATTCTTTGTTCCTCATCCCTAGAGATCACGATGGCTGGAGATGGGGCAATGACTGTGGGTGGCCAGTGCTCTGGGGTGGCTCTGAAAATTCTCTTTCTCAAATTTTCTACACTGCAGAGTTCTGCCAGGAAAAGTTTTGTTAACGATCAAAAAGCGGTATAAGAAAATCAGTATTGTATGTTCCAAATACACTCCCTCTGTTGGCAGAGCGCATCCACCCTTAGCTGGGAATGGGCATCCAAATTAGCTGGGAATGCCCTCTGCAGCACCTGGCTTGGAACCGGAAAAGATTCAGAAAAGCGCAACAAAAATGATTAGGGGTATGGAACAGCTTTTGTATGAGGAGAGATTAATAAGACTGGGACTTTTCAGTTTGGAAAAGAGACAACTAAGGAGGTATATGATTGAGGGCTATAAAATCATGACTGGTGTGGAGAAAGCAAATAAAGAAGTGTTATTTACTCAGTCTGATAACACAAGAACTAGAGGTCACCAAATGAAATTAATAGGCAGCAGGTTTAAAACAAAAAAAGGGAAGTATTTTTTCACATATTACAGTCAACCTGTGGAACTCCTTGCTAGAGGATGTTGTGAAGGTCAAGACCATAACAGGGTTCAGAAAAACACTAGATAAATGCATGGAGGATAGTCCATCAATGGCTGTTTGCCAGGATGGGCAGGGATGGTGTCCCTAGCCTCTCTTTGCCAGAATCTGGGAATGAGCAACAGGGAATGGATCACTTGATGATTATCTGTTCTATTCATTCCCTCTGAGGCACCTGGCATTGGCCACTGTCAGAAGACAGGATACCAGGCTAGATGGATGTTTGGTCTGACCCAGTATGGCCATTCTTATGGTCTTATGTTCGTATCATTTGGAAAAGTGTCTGTGGGGGTGGAGTGAACGGGACTGCGAGAACTCTAAAAAAGGAATGCATGGGCGGAGTTTGATCAGGGCATGGGAAAGAGTTCTGAATGTGATAAAGGGGAGGGTGGACACACATCTGTTCAGTCTGGAGCGTTCTGAGGGACTTCAATATCTCAGTTTGCTCCCCCATAATGTTAATCATCCTCAGTAGTGTCCTTAATGAGTATTGCAGCAGCTCCCGGAACATGTACTTCTTTCTCCATCTCGGTATTGAAATTCCTACAGCTGGAGCACAGGTGGGACTGCACAGCCTCCTCTCCCCAAATACTGAGCAGATCCAGCAGCTCGGCAGTGGTCGAAGTGGGAGATCATCTGCTGCTTGGAGCCACCATGCTCAGCTGGGAAGATGTGATGTGAGCTCTCCATGCCAAGCAAACAGGAAGTGGAATTTCAAAAATTCCAGGGACTTTAAAGGGGAAGGGGCATATGATTGTTTACCTGGTTTCAGGGCAGTGGAGTTGGAACTGCTGACCAGAGTGGTCAGGATGGACATTCTGGGACACCTTCCGCGGATCAATTACTGCGATGAAATCAAGTGTGGTGTCTACAATGGCACTTTGTCAACAAAACTGAAGGGTTTTGTCACCAAAAGTGGCCTTGCAGTGTGTACATCTCCACTGTTTTGCCATCAAAAGCTGCCTATTGCCCCAAAACTCTGTAGTATAGTAAGACCTCACTACTTAGCTGATGAACCTAGCTCATGTGCTCAGGGTAGGGAACAAATTTTCCCCCAGATCAGATTGGCTAGGACCATGCGGCTTTTTTGCCTTCCTCTACAGTGTGGGGTGCAGGTCACTTTCTAGGATCACCTGGGCATATGCCACTTAACCAGTTCCCTGGATTACCTGGTCTTGGTTATTGGGGCACCTGGGTCCCTCCGATTCTCCCCCTGAGGCACACAATAGGTTAGTTTCCTGAAGGCTGTTCTACTTCGGGCTAGTTGTGGGTGTTAGGCATGGTGTTTGGAGGATGGGTGGTTAGTGCCTTGTGATACACAGGATGGATTAGATGACACAGAGGTCCCTTCTGGCCTAAAACTCTATGACTCTATAACTTGTGATCAGCCCAGCTCCTCCACTCCAAGACCCCCCCAGCCATCCATAGCATCCCTCAGGGATCCAGCATCTCCCTATCCTGCTTAATACCCATACCACACAGCTAGGAATACAGACCAAAGGGCCAGGCACAGAGCTCTCCTGCACAGACCGTTTTAGTGTGTGTCAGGGTTCCCTCCCCACTCTGAACTCTGGGGTATAGATGTGGGGACTCGCATGACAGACCCCCTAAGCTTATTTCTACCAGGTTAGGTTAAAACTTCTCCAAGGCACAAATCTTTTCCTTATCCTTGAACGGTATTGCTGCCACCACCAAGTGATTTTGACAAAACGCCAGGAAAATGGGCCACTTGGAGTCCCTGTTTCTCCAAAATATTCCTCCAAGCCCCTTCACCCCCTTTACTGGGGAGACTTGAGAATAATATACTAACCAATTGGTAACAAAGTGAGCACAGACCAAACCCCTGGGTTTTTAGGACACTAAAATCAATCAGGTTCTTAAAAGAAGAATTTTATTAAAAAAAAAAGAATCACACCTGAAAAATCAGGATGGAAGATAACTTTACAGAGTAAATAAAAAGATTTAAAACAGAGAGGATTCCCCTTTAGGCTCTGTGACGTTATGAGTCTAATATAATATTTCATTGGAAGGTGACAGGGCCAGAAAGAGTTAATTAACTCAGATTGACCTGACCCATGGGTGAACCTTAAGGACTGGTTAGGAAGATATGTAAATAAATAGAGCTTTGAAATGCAAGTCTGCATTATTAGAGATCTCAAGGGTAGATGTTTGCTCAGGTCTTGTGACGTAAGCAAACAAGTCTTGTCTATTGCTATAACTTTAATCCAAAGATCAAAAAAGGAATATTAACATTTATGATGATACTTGACTGAAACAGTATTATTGTCTATATGTCTCTTTGAAGGTTGTGGTAACCTGTATCTGAACTGTTTAATGGATAAATTACCCTGTGCTAATTGCCAGGATGTTTGGGAGAAGGAGAGTTAAGCCTATTGTTTTCTCAGGCCAAAAGGCTGCTTGAAATGTATAAGAACCCTGGGACATGATCCTGCTTCATCTCAGATCTGCTTTGGGTTTCAAGAGGGGGAAACCTTAAGCCACAAGGATTGAGATCCCCAGTCACTGACTGGAGCCACCCTGAATATGGACATTGGACTATAACCTATGGACTATTTCTAAAAGGACTTTTGGCAACTACAAGCTCATCTCTGCTATGTATCTGAACCTCAAGAATGGAATCCAAATCTGTCTGTATATTGATCTTTTAACCAACACTCTCTCGCTTTTCTTGTTTAATACACTTTAGTTTAGTTAACAAGAATTGGCTGTAGCGTGTATTTTGGGTAAGATCTAAGTTATAATTGGACCTGGGTATGTGGCTGATCCTTTGGGATTGGAAGAACCTTTTCTTTTATATGATGAGATAAGATTGTCAGTAATCATCATCATATCTGACAGGTGTGTGTGGACGGAGGCCTGAGGCTGGGTACTTTAAGGGAACTGTATGATTTGGACTTCTAAGTGACCAGTGAGGTACTACAGAAGCTGTTTTGTGCTGGTTGGTAAATCTAAGTATTGGAAGATCCACCAGCATTTGGGGTTTGTCTGCTCCGTTTTGTTTGCAGTTCACCCTGATGGAGTGACCTCAGCTGGCTCCCACGGGCAGCACCGTCACAGGCTCATCTTCAAAGTTACAAAAAACAGGAATAAAACTTCCTCTTAGCAAAGGGAAAATTCACAAGATAAAACAAAAGATAATCTAATGCATTTGCTTGCTTTCACTTACAATTTCTGTAATTTTAGATGTAACATTTCAGATATCTTTTCAAAAGATGGTTTACCTGCTTGGTCTCTCCATTTCTCCAGAGAGGGCACAAAGAAAGAGCACAAACAAAACCTCTCTCCCTCCCTCCAGATTTGAAAGTATCTTCTTTCCTTATTGGTCCTTTAGGTCAGGTGCCAACCAGGTTATTTCAGCTTCTTAACCCCTTACAGGTAAAGTGATTCTGTACCTCTGGCCAGGAGGGATTTTATGTTACTGCATACTGTTGTTACCCTTCCCTTTATATTTATGACAGTGTCACCATTTTATTGTCCCATCAAAAGGTGACAGTTGCTGCCACAATTGCAATTTCTGTTGTAATATAAATCATGATCAAAAGACCCACCCCCAAGTAAGTTGAGCAGTGTCCTTTTCCCCTCAGGTTCTTAAGTCCAGCAACCCAAGGGTCCCTTTAACTAGCCCATCCCATCTCTGCACCCTACTCCAGTTGCTGTCCTTGGACAGTGCAAACCTAGAGTTCAGAGGTGCATCTGCAGAGTTCACCTCCCACTCTGGGTAGAAGTGGGAGTGAGGAGGCACTTCACATGCTCCACTACTTGGTCACTCACCACCCACCCTCCACCAGCCACACTGGACACTCACCACACCTCCCTCCCAAAACAATTTAAAAGCCCCCTACTTAACATATCAGAGGGGTAGCCATGTTAGTCTGAATCTGTAAAAAGCAACAGAGGGTCCTGTGGCACCTTTGAGACTAACAGAAGTATTGGGAGCATAGGTTCTGACCCACGAAAGCTTAACTTCTTCAGACCCACGAAAGCTTATGCTCCCAATACTTCTGTTAGTCTCAAAGGTGCCACAGGACCCTCTGTTGCTTTCTACTTAACATAGCTGTCAGTGAGTTCAGTTGTTAGTGGGCAGTCTCACTGCTGGTACACACTGAGCAGTATCTTACAGCAGAGACACTATCCCAAACCAGACCTAATACTCAGACAGGGGCATCAACAATTTCAGCTCTGCAGTACATAACAAGACTCTCACTTGAATCAAAACCAGCTCAAGTTTCACAGAACAGAAAGAATCCAGTGTTTCCAGGAACTTTTACACACTACCCTCTTATAACCCATAGGCCGCTGGAACCATGTCCCATGTATAGTGAGTGACATTTAGCTGCGGGTGAGTCCCTCAATCAGGAAATGCCAAGTACAGTTCTGCTGCCCTCGATTCATGCAACAGGGATAACAACCTTTTATTACTCCTGATCCAATAACAAGGCGACTGGGATCTCACATTAGCCAAAACTGATCATTTGGGCAAGCAATCCCATCATGCTGAGCACCAAGCAGGGTGGGTGTGCCCATGCAAAGGAGATCAGCTCCTGATGGCCTTTTCCACAGCTCACCACTAGATGTCAGGGGAGAGCTCAGTCAGACTCTGCTTACACACGTAACACTGGAGCCAGGTGCTGTGAGCAGCTGGGCAGAGCGAGGGGGGCCCTGGGCAGAGGACCCAGCACAGGGAGATGTCACCAGATCAGAGGCCCTGGCAGGCCAGATGGGGGGGGGACATAAACCTGATGGGGGGGGCAGGGTTTGGGAGAAGGGTCCTGGCACTTGGAGCCTGAGGGCAGGTGGGCACTGCCAGAGCAGGTGTCTGACCCGCAGTGTCACACAGCGCAGCCAGGGCCTGGAAATGTAGGGAACAGGCTGTGAATTTCTCTTCAGTCCCAGAGACCCTTGTCTGCCGTGTCCCCAGGCCCATCGGGCGGATTCCTGGATCCTTCCACCTTTTCCATTTTTCCCTCATCTTTTTGCTCTTTAATAAGTTGTGTGTGGTTTAAATTCAGTGCAGCGATCGCTGGGTCAGGGAAGAGGCTGGTGAACAGAGATGGGGACACGGTAGCTCCGTTTTGAGTCTCCCATGGTAATACCAGGGGTCAAGTGCTCCAGGGATTCTGGGTCCAGCCTTGTCAGGGTTACAAGAAGTCTGCCGCATGGGAGAGGGAAGTAGAGTCCTCCAGGGCAGGCAGGCATCCAGGGTGTGGAGTGAGACCCTTTCACTATCCGATTCCATCAGGGTAGAACAGACACCAGGAAACTTCCCCACGACAGTTGGACAATTGCCCGGTTACATTTGCCTCAGTTTCCCACCTTGCAGTCTGATCATTGGATGGACAAATGTCCCTTAATGCACCACTCCCACTTTCCCTCCACTTCCCCCCTCTCCCCACTGGTTTCCCATGTCAGAGAAGCCCCAGATTTCAGGGGTGTCTTCGTGTGGCTTCACCTCCCGCCCCAGGGGTGCTGAGTGATGGCCCTGCTGCTGCCGCTGTCTCTGTCCCTGCCCCTTTGCTGTGGGCTCATCACTGGCGCTGCCACATTTGCCGTTTGCCGCTTCTGCCTCGAGCTGCGACGCTGAGTTCTGAGGCTCTGGCAATTGGCCCAGCGCTTAGTGATTTCCCTGGGGGGAGACCCCACTGCTGCTGCATCCTGTGCTGTCTTTGATCACGTTGTCTTTAAACGGATCCCGCAGCCCAGGTAGGAGAGAACACCTGGCCCCACCCCCTCGGGCTCTCACTGGATTTGGGGGCACTCGCCCCGCTCAGCACATGAGGGTCAATCGGGCAGGCTGAGTATGGTTCTGCTGCCCTCGACTCCTACAATGAGGATAACAATATTTCACACCCCTGCGTCCCAGATTAACCCCGAACAGCCCAAACTGAGCACTGTGGCAAAGCAGGTCTGTCTGCTGAGCACCTAGGCAGCCCAGGTGTGTCAGATACAGTCTGCTCCTGAGGTCTGCTCCCCCAGCTCATCCCCCAGGGCAGGGGGAGCCCATTCAGACCCTGCTCACATACACAGGGCTGATTTTGTCCAGCTTGTGCTAAACCAATGGATTCCTTGAAAGGAGCTGTACTGTGGGGGTCCCATACCCATGTTTTTACCAGAAGGCGCATCTAAACTAACTTCTTCTCTTTCAACCCCCAAAACAGGACAGGCGGGATGAGAGCCCAGGGTGGGACAGAGGGGAGTGGATTAATGGGCCGTGTCTCAGAGGTAACGATGCCCCATGTTTTAACCAGAAGTCCAGGACCCTCCTCGTTCTTAATTCATTCCCTTTCTTCCCCTTAATTGCTGGTTCTGGGGTGCTGAGGCTGGAGCCAGGTGACACATGGAACTGTCCATGCCAGAGTCAGGAACACGAGAAAGGAGACACACACTGAGCTGAATGCTGGAGGGAAAGTTTATTATCACGTCACTGTGCTGAGATTGCTGAGAAGAGCAGAGCGTGGGTGCAACAGGGAGAGAAGGGGGCAGAGCAGAGCGGGAGTGACACAGCGTAACACAGAGATGCTTTGCAGAAGGGACTTTGCAGTCGGGGTCGCAGGATCTGGTCTCCCAGGGGAGCCGGAGGGACCCGATTCACTCACAGCCCATGTCCTGGGAGCCCTCTGGTCCAGGCGAGCTGCCTCCCCTAGGGTTTGCGCTTACAAACAAAAGGGAATCTCTCTTCACAGGGATAATCATCCCATTTATGAAAACCTAGAAAGAAAAACAGAAATGACCCATGGGGTAGGGCAGGCTGGGGCGTTCCTCCTTGTACAGGTTTCAGAGTAGCAGCCATGTTAGTCTGTATTCGCAAGAAGAACAGGAGTCCTTGTGGCACCTTAGAGACTAACAAATTTATTTGAGCATAAGCTTTCGTGGGCTTCGGAAAATACAGAAGGAAGATATATATATATATACACAGGGAACATGAAACAATGGGTGTTACCATACACATTATAAGGAGAGTGATCAGTTAAGGTGAGCTGTTGTCAGCAGGAGAGAAAGATAACTCTTTGTAGTGGTAATGAAAATGGCCCATTTCCAGCACTTGACAAGGATATATAAGGAAGTGTAGGGGGGGAAAGATAAGCATGGAGAAATACTTTTACTTTGTGTAATGGTCCATCCATGCCCCTTACAGTTCCTTATATCTCCTTGTCAAGTGCTGGAAATGGGCCATTTTCATTACCACTACAAACAGTTATCTTTCTCTCCTGCTGACAACAGCTCATCTTAACTGATCACTCTCCTTATAATGTGTATGGTAACACCCATTGTTTCATATTCCCTGTGTGTATATATATATATATATATATATATATATATAAGGATAACGAGCCTTGTGGATAAGGGAGAAGCGGTGGATGTGGTATACCTAGACTTTAGTAAGGCATTTGATACGGTCTCGCATGATATTCTTATCAATAAACTAGGCAAATACAATTTAGATGGGGCTACTATAAGGTGGGTGCATAACTGGCTGGATAACCGTACTCAGAGAGTTGTTATTAATGGTTCCCAATCCTGCTGGAAAGGCGTAACGAGTGGGGTACCGCAGGGGTCTGTTTTGGGACCGGCTCTGTTCAATATCTTCATCAACGACTTAGATATTGGCATAGAAAGTACGCTTATTAAGTTTGCGGATGATACCAAACTGGGAGGGATTGCAACTACTTTGGAGGACAGGGTCATAATTCAAAATGATCTGGACAAATTGGAGAAATGGTCTGAGTTAAACAGGATGAAGTTTAACAAAGACAAATGCAAAGTGCTCCACTTAGGAAGGAAAAATCAATTTCACACATACAGAATGGGAAAAGACTGTCTAGGAAGGAGTACGGCAGAAAGGGATCTAGGGGTTATAGTGGACCACAAGCTAAATATGAGTCAACAGTGTGATGCTGTTGCAAAAAAAGCAAACATGATTCTGGGATGTATTAACAGGTGTGTTGTGAGCAAGACACGAGAAGTCATTCTTCCGCTCTACTCTGCTCTGGTTAGGCCTCAGCTGGAGTATTGTGTCCAGTTCTGGGCGCCGCATTTTAAAAAAGATGTGGAGAAATTGGAAAGGGTCCAAAGAAGAGCAACAAGAATGATTAAAGGTCTTGAGAACATGACCTATGAAGGAAGGCTGAAAGAACTGGGTTTGTTTAGTTTGGAAAAGAGAAGACTGAGAGGGGACATGATAGCAGTTTTCAGGTATCTAAAAGGGTGTCATAAGGAGGAGGGAGAGAACTTGTTCACCTTAGCCTCTAAGGATAGAACCAGAAACAATGGGTTTAAACTGCAGCAAGGGAGGTCTAGGTTGCACATTAGGAAAAAGTTCCTAACTGTCAGGGTGGTTAAACACTGGAACAAATTGCCTAGGGAGGTTGTGGAATCTCCGTCTCTGGAGATATTTAAGAGTAGGTTAGATAAATGTCTATTAGGGATGGTCTAGGCGGTATTTGGTCCTGCCATGCGGGCAGGGGACTGGACTCGATGACCTCTCGAGGTCCCTTCCAGTCCTATAATCTATGAATCTATGAATCTATGGAACACTGTGCAGGCTCTGCCCTTCTCAGGGCTGGGGGCTGAGAGGGACGGGGTGAAGCCATGTCCCAGCAGGGGGAGGGAATGGGACAGTCTGGAGGAGAAAGGCACCGTGTGCAGGGAATGGGGCAGCCCAGCCGGGATCAGAAGCTCGATGGGGGAGAAGCTGGGGCTGGAGCGGAGCCATAACCAGCCTTTGGATAGGGACCCCGCGGGGACACGACCGGCTAGTGGGAGGGGAACACGGGAGGGTGGGATGGGAGCCTGGAGCTGATGGGTGCTGAGCGCCTGTTGCACAGGAACTGGCCCCACCCAATCCTCATGGGAAGAGCCGACCCTGGGGAGCCTTTCCCCCACCTTCTCTCACCCGCTCCCTGGGGAGGGGCTGCAGGGACTCGGCTCTCCACAGGGCAGTGACCCCCAGACGAGGGAAATGAATTCACTCCCAATTCCTAGTATGGCAACCAGCCCCCAGGGGCTCCAGCTCTGAGGGGCCAGGCAGGGACTCACCTTCCAGCGAGGGGTTAAAGATCAGGCAGCCGAGGAGGCAGAGGCTGAAGTAGGCGACTGGCCCCATCTTCTCGCTTCCCCTGGGGAGAAAACACACCAGGGAGATGGGGACACTCTTGAGAATCTGAGACACTCTTCGAAGCAGCCCCCTTCTCTAAAGGGGCATTTCCTAGGGGGAGGCCCTTTGTTGCAGGGGCTATTTGCTAAAGGGATGGGCTGGGCTGTAAGGGCCCCGAGGGGGATCCTGTCTCCCAACCCTGGGGCACCAAACTCGGGGCCCATCTCCCTGGGTCCGAAGGGCCCTTCCTCTTCCACCCCTCACTGAGCCGTGCCCCAAGGACAGAACTGGACACCCAGCAGGGAGCCAGGTCCCAGCTCCTCAGTGGCTGGGTTCTGCAAGCAGCATCTCCAGGGACTCCCCAAATCAGGGCTGCAGGTGGGGAGAAGGGGTGGGGGTTAGCAGGGAGGCCATGGTCACTCTGTTGGGCAACAGGGTCCCATTTGCAGAGCAAAGCAGTTCTCAGAAGGGGCATTTGCCATCTCCCACTTTCCCTGTTTCTCCCAATTCTGGGGCTGGGAATTCTCCATGGTAGCCACCTACATGGAACGTGGAGGGAGGGCACACGTGGCAGGAGGGGAGAGTTTGGAAGAGGCCCCAGTGCCACCAGGATGGAGGCCAGTCTGTGTGCACGTGGCTGGAATGCCAGCTGCAGGTGCAGCACCTCTGCAATCGTTCTCTGACTAGAGACCAGTTTAGTGTTAGAAACTTGGAGTCCTCTCCTGTTATCACCCAGCACCTGGTACATGAAACACCCACTGACCCCACCCCGGGGCCTTTCCCCGCTAACAGGTGTTTCAATCTGTCTCATATTTCCATGTCCAGGGAGATCATGTGTCTGAAAAGCCAACACTGTGTGGTTCGGGTGTGGGGGGAGGGGAGGGATTATAGTTACTGCAGCCCATGGTGGGGGCTGGGACTCCCGTTGCACCATGACTGGGAGAAGGGGTCGAATGGGGGAGCCACCCTGCACACTGATGATCCAGCAGGGACTGGACACAGACTGGAGGCTGGGCCCAGCTCCCGGAGGGACAGAGCGCTGGGCACAGCTCCGCAGGGCGTTAGGGTGCCGCGTGCAGGGCTGTGCGGGGTGGGAGGAAGGGGTGAGACAGAGACGGCCCCAGGGTCGGGGGACACACACGGGACAAGCTTGGCCACCCACCCCCGTAACAGATCAGCTGCCGCCAGCCACCCAGCGCAGGAGGAGGAAGGAGCTGGAGGAAGCCAGGGTCTCACCTGATTGTCTCGCTGGGTAGCTGCTCCGGTGCTAGGCCAGTCCAAGGGCAGCCTGCATGGGACACTGGCCGGACACGGGGCATTTATAGACCAGTGCGGGGAGGGGACCAGGTGTCAACACTGAACATGCAGATCTGTGCTGATGGCAGCTACAATCATTTAACGCCCAGGCAAACAGAGATAAGAGGAGCCAGGACCCAGCCACCAGCCGGGCTGTGAGCAGGAGGAAGCGTTTGTCAGGGCTGAGATAACAGATACAAAATGAAAGCTATTTCCTTCTCTTTCCCCTCCCCACCCTGTCTGTCAGTGCTGAGATGAGTGTGGCTGTGGGGAGCCATCGTGCCCTGGCCCTGACTGGCCCAACTGCTCATGTCCATCTTGTCCCATGGCCCCCATCAGTGCAGGGTAAAATGGCAACTTTCCCCATTCCCAGCCCTCAAGCCCGGGGAGCACTCGGCCCTTCACGCGCCCTGTGCTTGGCTCGTCAGCGCCCTGCCCTGGGTGTTGTCATTTCCACCTGTGCAACGAGACTGGGAAATGCACCATCCTCCCTGGGCGGAGATTTACACGTGCCGGGCTCTGGTGTAAATGGTGACGTATGGTGCCCGGGACAATCAGGCCCGTGGCAATTGGACTATAACTTGTGGCCGCTGCCTGTGGCCGAGGTATTGGCCCTGTTCTGGGCTGTCCACGCTCCCTCCTGTCTGTCTCTGCTGCATTTCAAGGGAGCCCATTACCCCGGTATGTAGGTGCTGACCATGGCCCGATGAAAGCGGTGTCAGACTTGCCCCCGAAGTGACTCTGTTCTCACATGTCGGTGGCTTGGCTGCTTGTATCTGGGGCTAGTGAGACAGTTTAAAGGCCGGGCACAGCACAGACCCTGTGAATTCATGACACTCGGTAACTTCCCTCATCTCATTTCCAAGCACCAGCTGACTCCTAATGTGCATTTTATGCAGAGATTGCAAGGCCAGGAGGGACCATTGTGATCACCTGGTCTGACCCCCGTAAAACACAGGCCAGAGACATGCCCCACAATAGTGCCTACAGCAGAGCTTTTGAAAAACATCCAGTGTCGATTTTAACATTGCCCATGGTGGAGAATCCACCACGACCCTGGGGAAGTTGTTCCAGTTACTCTCACTGGGAAAAATGTCTGCCTCATTTCCAGTCTGAATTGGTCTAGCTTCAGCTCCCAGGCATTGGACGGTGTTACACCTTTGCCTGCTAGATTGGGGGGCCCATTGCTAAAAATCTGTCCCCATGTATGTATTTATAGACTGGAATCAAGTCGCCCCTGAACCTTTCCTTTGCTGAGCTGAACAGATTCAGCTCCCTGCGTTTGTCACTCTAAGGCAGTGTGATAGACCCAGACCAGTTGGGAACAGCAGAGTAGCAGAAGGGAGATATCCTGGCCACTGGATACGCAGTTTTCTGTTCCCTGAGTGACCAGAGCAGGGGCTGCTCCAGGCTAATGAGAACACCCGACTCCAATTAACCTGCTAAGAGTCAGGTGAGGCCATTAAGCACCTGACTCTAATTAAGGCCCCTCGGATGCTATAAAAGGGCTCACACTGGTCAGGCCAAAGAGAGCCAGAGGAGAGGAAGTGTGTGCAAGAAGCTGAGAGTGAGTAGGCGCACTGCTGGAGGACTGAGAAGTACAAGGCCTAGTCTTCACTTACCGGCTGGTCCGGCGGCACGCCATCGATGTTCTGGGATCGATCCCGGAAGTGCTCACAGTCGGCGCCGGTACTCCAGCTCGCCGAGAGGAGTACGCGGCGTCGACGGGGGGAGACTTCCGGCCGCGTCTGGACCGCGGTAAGTTCGGACTAAGGTATTTCGAATTCAGCTACATTATTAACGTAGCTGAATTTGCGTACCTTAGTCCGAAGTCCGGACTAAGTGTGGACCAGCCCATAGTATTATCAGACATCAGGAGGAAGGTCCGGTGTTGGGAGGAGGCCATGGGGAAGTAGCCCAGGGAGTTGTAGGTGTCGTGCAACTATACCAGGAGGCCCTCTAGACAGCTGCAGTCCACAGGGCCCTGGGCTGGAACCCGGAGTAGAGGGTGGGCCCGGGTCCCTCCCATACCTCCCAACTCCTGATCAAACACAGGAGGAATTTACCTGGACTCTGGCTTCTACAAGAAGGAAAGGTCTCTGGACTGTTTCCCGACCCACAGCTGTATCTGTGAGGCGAGCAAATCTGCCAATAAGCGCAGGACCCACCAAGGTAGAGGAGGAACTTTGCCACAGGTTTTCTAATCCTTTAATTCTTCTCGTGGCTCTTCTCTGACCCCTCTCCAAATTATCAATATCCTTCCTGAACTGTAGACATCAGAACAGGACACAGGATTCCACCACCAGTTGTACCACTGCCAAACACAGAGGTAAAATAACCTCTCTGCTCCTGTGACGAAGTGGGATTCTTCTTAATGTAGGGGTGTCTCAGTTTCCCCTATGAATTTCCTAAGTCTCTAGGTAGTGGGATAAGGGGGTGTAATTGTTGCAGAGCAAAGGTCCAGTGCACATAAATGGCCAATACTCTGTGTCTTGGCAACTGATGGCCTAGGCCCTTCCCCCCACAAGGTGATAGCTGAAGGTGTTGGAGAACAAAGGAATCAGGTGACCTCCTGGCCCGGGAAAGAGACAAAGCCCAGAGGAGGAGGGGCTGGAGAGGGAGTCAGTTTGGAGCTGGCTGGGAACGAGGAGTTAGTGCAGATGTGGGTGTCTGGCTCACTGCCCGCCAAAATGGACCCAGCCGAGGGGCCTGTTCTCTGTACCTACAAGCTCTGTTTTAGACCATGTTCCTGTCATCTAATAAACCTCTGTTTTACTGGCTGGCTGAGAGTCACGTCTGACTGCAAAGTGGGGGGTGCAGGACTCTGTGGCTTCCCCAGGACCCCGCCAGGGCGGACTCGCTGTGGGAAGCGCACGGAGGAGCAGAGGATGCTGAATGCTCCAAGGTCAGACCCAGGAAGGTGAAGCCGTGTGAGCTTCTTGCCCTGGAGACAGTCTGCTCACAGAGAGGAGACTTCACCAGAGTCCTGACTGGCTTCGTAGGGAACAGTTCCAAAGCATCGCCCTGGGACTCCGTGACAGCTCCTATTTGAGATTCTGGTTTTTAAACCCCAGGTTAACATTAGTCCTTTTGGTCACAGCGTTGTGCTGGGAGCTCATCTTAGCTGGTTATCCACCCCCACATATTTTACAGAGTCCCTGGTACCCAAAATAGAGGCCCCCATCCTGTAAGTCTGCCCTGTGTTCTTTGTACCCAGATGTCTGTGTCACGGAGTATTGGGGGACACCAGGCCCTGCCCCCCCGGCTTCCTGCGATTCACCATGACTCTCAGCCAGCCAGTAAAGCAGCAGGTTTATTTAGACGACAGGAACACTGTCCAAGACAGGTCTTGCAGGTACAGACAACAGGACCCCCCCATCTTGGGGTCCCAGGGGCACCACAGCCCCATTGGGGGGTCAGAGTCCCATCTGGGCTCCCCTCAATTACCCCAGCCAGCTCCTGCAAACTCCAACTCCCTCCAGCTCCTCCCCCACTCTTTGTCCAGTTTCCCGGACAGAGGTATCACCTGGCTCCAACAACCCTTCCTGTGTTCTCACGTTACATGCTCAGGTATCTTCCCTCAAGGCCAGTCTCCCATCCCCCAGTGCAGACCATCCTAGCCAACCTCCCCTGCCTTCCCAGCCAACACTCCCCACTCAGCATTCAAAGACCACATTAAGAACAGTCCCAGTTCGTCACAGTCTGCATTTACATTTAGCCATACTGAGACACAAATTGTTTGCTGCACCCAATTTACCAGGAGATTCAGATCGCTCTCCATCAGTGACCTGCCCTCTTCATTATTTACCACTCCCCCAAACTTTGTACCACCTGCAAAGTTAGAATCATAGAAGATTAGGGTTGGAAGAGACCTCAGGAGGTCATCTAGTCCCACCCCCTGCTCAAAGCAGGACCAATCCCCAACTAAATCATCCCAGCCAGGGCTTTGTCAAGCCTGACCTTAAAAACCTCTAAGGAAGGAGATTCCCCCACCTCCTTAGGTAACCCATTCCAGTGCTTCACCACCCTCCTAGTGAAATAGTGTTTCCTAATATCCAACCTAAACCTCCCCCCACTGCAACTTGAGACCATTACTCCTTGTTCTGTCATCTGCCAACACTGAGAACAGCCGAGCTCCATCCTCTTTGGAACCCCCTTTCAGGTAGTTGAAGGCTGCTATTAAATCCCCTCCCCCCATTCTTCTCTTCTGCAGACTAAACAATCCCAGTTCCCTCAGCCTCTCCTTGTAAGTCATGTGCTCCAGCCTCCTGATCATTTTCGTTGCCTTTTGCTGGACTCTCTCCAATTTGTCCAAATCCCTTCTGTAGTGGGGGGCCCAAAACTGGGTGAAATACTCCAGATGTGGCCTCACCAGTGCCGAATAAAGGGGAATAATCACTTCCCTCAACATGCTGGCAATGATCCTACTAATACAGCCCAATATGCCGTTGGCCTTCTTGGCAACAAGGGCACACTGCTGACTCATATCCAGCTTCTCATCCACTGTAATCCCCAGGTCCTTTTCTGCAGAACTGCTGCTTAGCCAGTCAGTCCCCAGCCTGTAGCAGTTCATGGGATTCTTCTGTCCTCAGTGCAGGACTCTGCACTTGTCCTTGTTGAACCTCATTAGATTTCTTTTGGCCCAATCCTCTAATTTGTCTAGGTCCCTCTGTATCCTATCCCTACCCTCCAGCGTATCCACCACTCCTCCTAGTTTAGTGTCACCTGCAAACTTGCTGAGAGTGCAGTCCACGTCATCCTCCAGATCATTAATGAAAATATTGAACAAAACCAGCCCCAGGACTGACCCTTGGGGTCCAAATGATACTGGCTGCCAACTAGACATGGAGCCATTGATCACTATCTGTCGAGCCTGATGATCTAGCCAGCTTTCTTTCCACCTTATAGTCCATTCATCCAGCCCATACTTCTTTAACTTGCTGGCAAGAATACTGTGGGAGACCGTATCAAAAGCTCTGCTAAAGTCAAGGAATAACACGTCCACTGCTTTCCCCTCATCCACAAAGCCAGTTATCTCGTTGTAGAAGGCAATTAGGTTGGTCAGGCATGACTTGCCCTTGGTGAATCCATGCTGACTGTTTCTGATCACCTTCCTCTCCTCCAAGTGCTTCAAAATGGTTTCCTTGAAGACCTGCTCCATGATTTTTCCAGGGACTGAGGTGAGGCTGACCGGTCTGTAGTTCCCTGGATTCTCCTTTTTTAAAGATGGGCACTGTTTGCTCTTTTCCAGTCATCAGGACCTCCCCCGATTGCCACAAGTTTTCAAAGATAATGGCCAATGGCTCTGCAATCACATCAGCCAATTCCTTCAGCACCCTCGGATGCTTTAGATCTGGACCCATGAACTTATCAGTGATGGATTTATGTCTCCTTCCAGGTCACTGTCATAAACATACATCTAAGGGTAGCAGATAATCCCTCCTTTACCCTGTAAAGGGTTAAGAAGCTCAGATAACCTGGCTGGCACCTGACCAAAAGGACCAATAAGGGGAGAAGATACTTTCAAATCTGTGGGGGAAGGTTCTTGAGATGAGAGTTAGAATTGGTTAAATGGAATCAATTACATACAGTAATGGCAAAGTTCTTGGTTCAGGCTTGCAGCAGCGATGGAATAAACTGCAGGTTCAAATCAAGTCTCTGGAATACATCCCCCGCTGGGATGGGTCCTCAGTCCTTTGTTCAAAGCTTCAGCTTGTAGCAAAGTTCCTCCAGAGGTAAGAAGCAGGATTGAAGACAAGATGGAAATCAGGCATCAGCCTTATATAGTCTTTTCCAGCTGTAAGAACACCTCTTTGTTCTTACTGTGGAAAATTACAGCAAAATGGAGTCTGGAGTCACATGGGCCAGTCCCTGCATACTTTGCTGAGTTTCAAGGTGTATCTGCCTTCTCTCAATGGGTCCATTGTATAGCTGATGGTCCTTAATGGGCCATCAAGCAGGCTAGGCAGAGCTAACACCAGTTTGTCTGGGATGTCACCCAGCAGCATAGCATAAGTTTGAAATACAGACAGTATAGAGCCAATATTCATAACTTCAACTACAAAAGTGATACACACATATAGACAGCATAATCATAACCAGTAAACCATAACCTTGTCTTAGGCACCCCATTTGACCCCCTTTATACAAGATTTGGTGCCACTACAGGACCTTGGTTGCAACAATGATCTATATGGTCCCAGATTATATCAATAACGTCACACCCCCAACACAAAATTGATGCAGGAAGGGATGACACAAACATCACTGACTGCATCCCAAGAGCTCCCCATCCTTGGGTTTATTTCATTACGGCTAGTATCGGGGTTAGGCACTATGGCTTAGCTGGCTAAAGAACAACAAAAATGGTTTATCAAAATTGCGTTCAACAACATGATTGAATCTCTTTACAAACTCAAGGTAAAACTTGGCTAGAACAATAGTGGATTGGATCTGCTCTTGCAGCATGGTTCCTGTATGTCTCATGTGACCTTGCCAAGAGCTAAAGAAAACAGCTACTTTATCCATACAAGCTCGGGCAAATGTTTGGAACCCAATTAACATCAAATAAATGCAGATATTAATCATGTTCATAGGACAGGAATCTTTGCATTTAGCCATGAAAGTAATATGGTAGTGTGCCTTAGTTTTCCTTCTCATACAGTACATTAGGTTTGGAATGTCTTTTCTCCTGTGAAAAGTTCCAATACTGTTTATAGGCATTAACTGTGAAACATCAGTATAACAAGGCCTTTTAACATAGTGTGTTCTCATGTATTCCTTTTAACATGTTCAAGGGATTTTCCAACAGATTAGGAACATTGTACATTCTTACAGTTCTTGGTAATAGCAACACATTAGTTACAAAATCACCATTAGCATTAACAGCAAATCCATTGCAAGTGTTCATCTACAATCATGGTTGTCATGCCACACCTTTGGCTCAATACCATTGGAGTTTGGGCATTTTAGGGTTAACCTGTTGCTTCCCTTTGCAAAATTCAGTTTTCTCTTTCCTCCTTGTCCTGCAGGATCAAACCCTGATTTTTCTTGCTTAACAGAATTCACTGGCCGATGGGGTGGGCTCTCTGTGCTAACAGCTATTAGCAAGTCCTTCCCCTCCCAGCCAGACAAGTAATTTGCATTACCACAGACAGAAGCCAGTCCACCAGTTTTCATATCCTGAACTGCTATCATTTCCAAGGCTGGACTCTGTCTTAAAGAGATACCACACAAATCCAAAGAGTCTGAGGGTGAGAGTTTGCTTGCTCTCCCTCTGCATCCTCAAACATTTAGCCATAAAACTGTTCTGCTTTGAAACAGGGGCTCCCGCACCCCTCCAGCCCTCCCTGTTTTGATGTGGGGGCTGCTTAAACCCTCCTATCCTCCCTGCTCTTCCATGGAGCTCCTCCCACCCCTCCTGCCCTGCCATGGTGGCTTCCCAACACCTTCTGCCCTCTCTGCTCTGTCGAGGGGGATCCCCCACCCCTCCCTGCCTCCCTGCTCTGCCATGGGGCTCCTCCCACCCATCCTGCCCTCCCTTCCCTACTATGTACATCCCCCACCCCTCCTATCTTCCCTTCTCTGCCGTGGGGCTCTCCCACACCTCCTGCCCTCTCTGCTCCACCAAGGTAGGTGTTGGAAGGGCTTGTGCAACATCCCGGGGGAGTGGGGGGACACAAGGGGAGATGCCAGGTACCACCTTGCAGAGGATCATTTGTCAGGAGTCACAAATGGGGGAGACGCCTGGTTCAGTGCCAGCCAGGGAGGGTGGGGCTCTTGGCATTGCTCTCTGGGATAGGACGCTCAGCTCTTGTCCATATTGGGTGGAGGGCGGGGGGCAGGGCTGTGGGTGGTGGAGAGCCGGGTAGACCCCGTCCCAGGGCCCAGGCAGCTCACACAGGGCAAGTCCGGCCACCCAGGCCCCGTCCCAGGGATTGGCTGCCACCAAGAGCCCAGCACCCAGCGCGGAGGGTAGAAGAGACTGGAGGCCGCAGGGACTCACCTGTCCGTTTGTCTGTCTAGGTGCCTGGTCCAGAGCACTGGGTATTGGAATTCAGCCTGGTTCCCTGGGGGGTTTATAGCCCAGCGTGGGGGAGGGGCTGCAGTGGGAGGAAGGAGGAGGAGGGTGAATTTGGAAATGGGACCAGATGTGACAGTTCAAACCCACTGACGACACAGATAAGAGATGGCAATCTGCCCTTGCTTCTGCTCGGCTTCCTGCTGCTCCCTGAGGTGCCCTGGCGTGGCTGGCGGGGTGAGTGTTATTGCTGCTAGTCACAGCCTGGCACTGGGAAGGGGGCACTGGGGCAGGCGCTGAGGCAGATGGACGGCCCAGAGGGCACATGTAATACCAGGGTTTTCAGAACACAATGCTGTGGTAACTTAACTGTTTCTCTCCAGATGGTGTCAGGAATAACTACTGGAAACACAGCAATTCCATCTGAGAAATGATTGATACAAGCAAGTGTGCTCTTATCTAAAACTACAGGCTTTTTTTGAAAAATCTTGCTTCATGCAAAAACAACAGGTGCATATCACAGTTATTCTGCTCAAAGGCCGCATCTCTTTATCCTCTTCATCCTCTGAAGATGTCTGTCAAAAACAAAGTAAAAACATGTTTTAAATTCTTTGCTGCAATCATTTAAAAATAAAAAAGGCCTACAGTTTATTCATGGTACTCAATCGTACCCTCATCTGATTCTGAATCATCATCATTATCCCCGGCTGACGTCCCGTGGCACCTTCCTGTTATTAAACACAAACATAAAGCCTTGTTTAACCTCCCCCTTATATATGTTTATATTTATATTTCTTTCAAGTTTTCTAAGTAGCTTTTACCTCATCATGTTCTTTTGTTTCTACAGTTGACAACCGCTCACTGCACACCCAGTCTGTGTCGTTTGTTTCTGAATCACCACCGGCGGGGGCTCCATCAATCATTGTTTCAGCCACCTATTATTAAGCACAACCGTATAGTAACGTTTAACCGGTGGCTGACATAAATATATTTCTTTTCTTTCAGATAATTTAAGCTGCTTTTACCTCCTCATGTGCTTCTGGTTTTGCCCTGTCTTTCCATGACTCAGAGTCTATCGGTTGGTTCTCGACATCGCTATCCTCCGACGGTCCCTCGGTTGCCATGTCCTCGTATATAGGCTCTTCTTCCATTCCTACCTATACAAAACAAAAATATTTAACCATCAATATTTATAAAACATTTGTAATTTCTCATTAATTTGTTATAAAAAGGGTCTTACGTCTGCCTTTGAGTCAGCTTTCTCCAAATCCGACAACAAATTTTTTTGCACTTTATCCTTTTTCTCTTTTACAAATGGCCGTGGCTCCATAAAGTCTTCCTCTTTCTTCAGTTCAATTTCAGGATGAAATACGGGGTTCCACAACGGTCCTGCTTCATTAGCAAAATAAGCGTAAAGAGGCCTTCTCTTCTGAACACGTACTGGTGCACCCAGGGGCAATTCCGGCTTCTTGGCTTCTGTAGGCATCTTGTACATGGACATGTCTTTGTGTCTAGGCTCCCAGTTTTAAAGCCCCGCTTGCAAAAATGTGTTTTTATACACATGGCCAAATGCTCATTGGTTAAAGTTTTTCAAATAACCCACCACGCAATAGCTCATTTCTAAAAGGCTCTTGTTTAAAATCTTGGGACTACAGGATTGGTTTAACAAGTGCAGTCTGTGACCTAGCTGTAAAACAACCTCTGATTGGCCCACCAAAAGGAGGGGCTAGCTCCCCAGGCTCGCCACCCAGAACAGTTATCATTTCACTACTGACAGTCGCTGAGTAGGATGTTTCGCTCTGCATGTGTTCTGTAACACAGACTCTCTTACTGCTTTTTCCCCCTCTCTTTCTATTCTTGAATAACCTGCCTTTACTATCCTCTCTCCTTACTCAATCACATCCAAATAACCTTTCTTTCCTTTTTTCTCTAAACCTTACTCAAACTTTCTTTTTCATCTTTAAACTTCTCTCACTCTATTATTTCAACCTTATTCTCTCAATGTATCCAAGCACAAACACACACAACACTTCCCCTAGTCAAACACACACACAAAAATGTTTTCAAAGTGGCCGATGGTGCCAAACTTCGGCGCCAATGGAAACAGGGTGGGAAGGCGGGACATAAGCTCTAAATGGGGTGTGGAAACCTGTCAAAAAATGCATGATGATGAATACTATCGACCTGTATACTACTCCTGGGCGACAAGTGGGAGGAAACTGCTCCTCATGCAGTTGAAGCTGGCCACTCCTGGTCTCTGCTCTGGGCAGCATTGCAGGGCCTACAAGAGAGTCTGGATGGGGAGGGGCAGCAGCGGTGCTCCTGTCCCTGCCTGGGCTTGGCTTCTGGGAACAAGGGCTGAGCATGCTGGAGGAGAGGTGGAGCTGCCGCTCGCTTGGGACCTGTCTCTGGAAGCTTGGATTGGATGGGGGGTGGCTCACCACTGCAGCACCTCCCCCCCGACCACGACTCCTAGCCCTTCTGTCCCTACACACATGCTTTGCGTTTTCTGTGTTAAGATGCAGATTGTTTGATTGCGTCATGGGTACCAAGTGGCTCAATTCACTTTGTACCCCTGCCCTGCCCTGTCCTCTTCTCATTTGCTTCTGTCTCTGGATTTATATGCCTAGTAGAAAAGGTGCCTTTCCTCCACCCTTCTGCTTTTGTAGTTCTTTAAAACCGCAACTAAACATAAAGGCAGAAGCAAACAGTGGCCTTGCCCTGCACAACAGCAGCTGGCCAAGCCTATCAGAAAGGCCATACTGAGCTCTGTGAGGCCACAGAGAGAGTCAGAGGAACCTGGTTACCCCAGAGAGCAGAGAGCTCCTCCGCCCCCTGCCCGGAGGCAATGAGCCGGCACTTTGTTATCTCAGCTCATTGTAGGCTGGGTCAGTTGCTCACTCAGGGCTGGGTCCTGATGCACCAGAACTGCTAGATTACAAAGGAAATTGCAATTGTGGCAGCAACTGTCACCTCTTATGGGACAATAAAATGGTGACACCAAAATGGTCTGTGCAGGAGAGCTCAGTGCCTGGCCCTGTGGTCCGTATTCCTAGCAGTGTTGTGTGGGTGCTGAGCAGGATGGAGAGAAGTTGGCTCCCTGCAGGATGTTCTAGAGGAGATGTGGGGCGCTGGGGGGGCAGGAGCTGGTGCATCTAACAGGTCTGTGGGTGCTCCCTAAGAGGGGTGGCTGAGCCATCTCAGTGCAATCCCCCTGCCCCATCTGGGAGGTGGGACAGCAGGACCCTCTGGCCAGTCATCCCTGGTGCTAGGGAACAACATAAGTATGGCTGGCTGGCCCTGGAGCCTGGTCAGGAAGAGATCGGCCCTCAGAGCTCCCAGTGCCATGTGGTGGGGGCCAATCCTGTCTGGACAATTCAATCAGCTCCTGACCTCTGGGGCCTTGGGCTGTTCCCACCACTAACCAGGGCACCTCGGTCTCCTCAGCGATTCCCAGAGGGGCTGTTCCGGGAATCGATCTCTCAGGTTACAAGCGATGAGGGTGAGTGACATTTGCTTAGGGTTAGTGTAAGACCTGGCGAGGATTGCAGCTTGTCACGGCCTCACAGTGTGAGAGGGGGCCCAGATTGGTATGCCAGATGGCTCAGCACTACCCCAGTTCCAGGTAACACCCCGAGGAACCCATCAGAGTATCCCAGCGAGCAGGGTGAAATGCACAGCTTGTTGTTCTGAGTGAGATTTGCATTTCATACACGGGTGTAGAGATTTTCAGGGAGATTTAAATGTGGTGGCTGAGAACAGTCAAAGAGGTGACCAGTTCGTTATTTTCTCTTTGCTTATTTCAGGAAAGGGAAGTAGGGTCAGAAAAGCAGCAAGATGAGTGAAGGCCATGAAGAGCTGAGAAAGAAAACAAAGGAAATTAGCTGTTGCCACCAGCTAATCAAACAACATGCACAAACCTCTTAGGACATAAAAAATCCAAATCCTGTTCTTAAAAAAAAAGTACATTTTATTACAAACAAAAAGGAAGAAAATACATCTGGAACTTGGGCTTTTGCTAGATTTTAAAAAAGCAATTCCAAAAATGTAAGCACCCAAACTAGCTTTCTTAGGGGTTCCGCTTAAAAGTTACAAGTAAACAAAAGCATCTGGGGTTAGCACAGAGGAGATCCACAAGCCAAAATAAAGAAATAAACCTGAATGTGTCTAACTAAACATTCCCTATGCAAATAATTCCTCCTAGGTATGGAAAATAACTTCATATTATTGACTATTATATAGCCCCACGTCTTTCCGGTACCCCCTACCCCCTAAAAATCTCTTGCTGGTACTGCATACTGGAGAATACCACTCTACTTGCACTACTGGCTCTTAAGCAAAGTAAGCTGTCTTGGGATAAAAGGGGAGGTTCTCTCATGGATCAGTAACTGGTTAGAAGATAGGAAACAAAGGGTAGAAATAAATGGTCAGTTTTCAGAATGGAGAGAGGTAAATAATTGTGTCCTCCAAGGGTCCATACTGGGACCAGTGCTGTTCAACATATTCATAAATGATGTGGAAAAGGGGGTGAATAGTGAGATGGCAAAATTTGCAGACGATACAGTTGTAAGCAGGGTCTGAATGAGCTCTCTCCTGACATCTAGGGACAAACTGGGAGAAAGACTTCAGAAACAGACTGTATTTGCACTAGAGCTGTCAATTAATCGCAGTTAACTCACGCGATTAACTGAAAAAATTACTCATGATTAATCACAGTTTTAATCACACTGTTAAACAATAGAATACCAATTGGCATTTATTAAACATTTTGGATGTTTTTCTACATTTTCACATATATTGTATTCTGTGTTGTAATTGAAATCAAAGTATATATTATTTTTATTACAAATATTTGCACTGTAAAAATGATAAACAAAAGAAATAGTATTTTTCAATTCATCTCATACAAGTACCGTAGTGCGATCTCTTTATCGTGGAAGTGCAACTTACAAATGTAGATTTTGTTTGTTACATAATAGCACTCAAAAACAAAACAATGTAAAACTTTAGAGCCTACAAGTTCACTCAGTCCTACTTCTTCTTCAGCCAATCGCTCAGACAAACATGTTTGTTTACATTGACAGGAGATAATGCTGCCCTCTTCTTATTTACAATGTCACCAGAAAGTGAGAACAGGCGTTCATATGGCACTTTTGTAGCCGGCATTGCAAGGTATTTACGTGCCAGATATGCTAAGCATTCATATGACCCTTCATGCTTCAGCCACCATTCCAGAGGACAGGCTTCCATGCTGATGACGCTCGTTAAAAAAAAATGTGTTAATTAAATTTGTGACTGAACTCCTTGGGGGAGAATTGTATGTCCCCTGCTCTGTTTTACCCGCATTCTGCCATACATTTCATGTTATAGCAGTCTCAGATGGTGACCCAGCACATGTTGTTCATTTTAAGAACACTTTCACTGCAGATTTCATAAAACACAAAGAAGGTACCTGTGACGGTACCCCCCATAAGGCTTTATGGAATATGCTTATGAATGTATATATGACATAAATAGAATATGTTTTATGCTACATGTGCCATGTAACATATCTCTGTAAAGGTTATTATCTCCTGAATATATTAATCCTATTTGTATGCATGTATCACTTTTGTATTCGAAGTTAGGAATATTGGCTGTGTACTTGCTTGATTTTAACTAGCCTAGTAGAGCATTTGGTCAGCTTCTTGAGAAAAGTGCAAATTAAGTGCCCAATCAAAAACCACTTAAGCTAACAATGAACTTGCAGATGCCAATCCACATTGGAGCTTTCACAGGAATGTGGCTTGGCTGGTAAAAACTGAGTCATGCATGGACATGTGGCTTGCCCATGTGACGCCAAAACTCCATCTGGGAGCTAGACTTTGCATAGGAGAGAGGAGGGAGTCTCCACCCACAAAACAAAGTCTATTTAAACCCCTGGGAGACCCCTCCATTTTGTCTTTGGCTGGCTAAAAGGATAGCCTCTCCACCCCCAAGGATACCTGAAAGAAACTGGAACAAAGGACAGTAACTACAGGGGGTGTGAGTGATTGCTGGACCCAGGCTAGCAGGAGACTAATCTGTAAAAGGAAGCTTTCTGGAACTGGTGAGGTTTTATTTGTATTCAGTTTCTTAGACATAGACTTACGAGTTCTATTTTATTTTACTTGGTAATTCACTTTGTTCTCTCTATTACTACTTGGAACCACTTAAATCCTACTTTCTGTATTTAATAAAATCACTTTTTACTTATTAATTAACCCAGAGAACATATTAATACCTGGGGGGGCAAACAACTGTACATATCTCTCTATCAGTGTTATAGAGGGTGAACAATTTATGAGTTTACCCTGTATAAGCTTTATACAGGGTAAAATGGATTTATCTGGGGTTTAGACCCCATTGGGAGTTGGGCATCTGAGTGCTAAAGACAGGAACACTTCTGTAAGCTGCTTTCAGGTTAAGACTGCAGCTTTGGGGCATGTGATTCAGACTCTGGGTCTGTGTTGAAGCAGATGGGCCTGTCTGGCTCCGCAAGACAGGGTGCTGGAGTCCTGAGCTGCCAGGGCAGGAAAGCAGGGGCAGAAGTAGTCTTGGCACATTGGTTGGCAGTTCCCAAGGGGGTTTCTGTGATCCAACCCATCACAGTACCAAGGTGAGATTTCTAAGGTTTAAGAATCTGAAGTGCCTTCCAAAATCTGCATGGAGCACGCTTTCAGAAGTCTTAAAAGAGCAACACTCTGATGCGGAAACTACAGAACCCAAACCACCAAAAAAGAAAATCAACCTTCTGCTGGTGGCATCTGACTCAGATAATGAAAATGAACATGCGTTGGTGAGCACTGCTTTGTATCATTATTGAGCAGAACCCATTATCAGCATGGATGCATGTCCCCGGGAATGGTGGTTGAAGCATGAAGGGACATATGACTCTTTAGTGCATGTGGCACATAAATATCTTGTGACACCGACTAAAAACAGCGCCATGTGAACGCCTGTTCTCACTTTCAGGTGAGATTGTAAACAAGAGGCGGGCAGCATTATCTCCTGCAAATGTAAACAAACGTGTTTGTCTGAGCGATTGGCTGAAGTACGACTGAGTGGACTTGCAGGCTCTAAAATTTGACATTGTTTTATTTTTGGATTCAGGTTTTTTTGTACATAATTCTACATTTGTAAGTTCAACTTTCATGATAAAGAGATTGCACTACAATAATTAGGTGAATTGAAAAATACTATTTCTTTTGTTTTTTTACAGTGAAAATACTTGTAATCAAAAATAAATATAAAGTTAGCACTGTACACTTTGTATTCTGTGTTGTAATTTAAATCAAAATATTTGAAAATGTAGAAAGCATCCAATAATATTTAAATAAATGGTATTCTCTTGTTGTTAGTGCGATTAACGGTATAACGGTACTGGTGAGACCTCATCTGGAATATTGTGTGCAGTTCTGGTCTCCCATGTTTAAGAAGGATGAATTCAAACTGGAACAGGTACAGAGAAGGGCTACTAGGATGATCCGAGGAATGGAAAACCTGTCTTATGAAAACCAAAAGAAGGCTGAGGGGGGATATGATTGCTCTTATAAATATATCAGAGGGATAAATACCAGGGAGGGAGAGGAATTATTTAAGCTCAGTACCAATGTGGACACAGGAACAAATGGATATAAACTGGACACTAGGAAGTTTAGACTTGAAATTAGACGAAGGTTTCTAACCATCAAAGAAGTGAAGTTCTGGAACAGCCTTCCAAGGAGAGCAGTGGGGGCAAAAGACATACCTGGCTTCAACACTAAGCTTGATAAGTTTATGGAGGGGATGGTATGATGGGATAGCCTCATTTGGTCAATTAATTGATCTTTGATTATTAGCGGTAAATATGCCCAATGGTCTGTGATGAGATGTTAGATGGGGTGGGATCTGAGTTACTACAGAGAATTCTTTCCTGGGTGTCTGGCTGGTGAGTCTTGCCCACATGCTCAGGGTTTAACTGATCACCATATTTGGGGTTGGGAAGGAATTTTCCTCCAGGGCAGATTGGCAGAGGCCCTGGGGGTTTTTCGCCTCCCTCTGCAGCGTGGGACACGGGTCACTTGCTGGAGGATTCTCTGCACCTTGAGGTCTTTAAACCATGATTTGAGGACTTCAGTAGCTCAGACATAGGTCAGGGGTTTGTTACAGGAGTGGGTGGGTGAGATTCTGTGGCCTGCGTTGTGTAGGTCAGACTAGATTATCATAATGGTCCCTGCTGGCCTTAAGTCTATGAGTCTATAATCGCGATTATTTTTTGCAATGTCTTGACAGCCCTAATTTGCGTAGACACATGTACTCTGCCCAGGGGTTCCGCTCATGGAGCTGAATTGCCAAAGTGATCACATTTGGCTGGTGTTGGGCTACAAACCACTTTTAATTCAGGGATCATGAAACGTATTTACCCTTATTGTGTGCGTCCAGGGCAGCAGAATGGTAGTTAGCCCGGATGGGGGGGTCTCCTCAGAAATTGAAGCGGGTTTGCTAAGCCAATCCTAGTGAAGAGGAGAGGGGTGGGGATAGATGTTCCCACCTTCGGGTGTGGACTCTGCATACAGAGCCCTAGACAGCATTTGATTCCCCGTCTCTCATGTGTAAAGACAGAGCAGATTGGACTCACTGAGAGTTCTTGTTTCTGTTCAGGGATTGCTAGAGATGAATGGGGGGGAACGTCTGCTGAACAAAAGTCCCTTTAACACATCACTCCCCTCTCCCTCCGGGGCCCCCACTTGCAGTTGGCTGCCTTGTCTAGCGAAGGTGGGGAAGTCCATATCTCTCTGGGTTGTTGGTTGCTCGGTGTCAACTCCCGGGCAATTGGATTTGCCATTGTCTTCTCAGATGCTCCATTAATAAGGCCCTGAGAGCCGGTAAACACCTAGACCTGGGGTATGAGCCTGCCCGTAGAGAAAACAGTCCCCTTTCCACCCACCAGGGAATGATGCAGCATGTCGGGGAAACTGAGGCACAAATGGGACTCATAAAAATATTACAAAACCGTTGCTGCTTCAGCACAGCTACGTTCAGATTGTTTGAAAAGATTCAACAGCTTGAAAAAGATACTAAAGTTCCACTGTCCCAACACTAGCAACTGAGAAATGTTTCATCCCCACCTGCTTAGAAAGGCAAAGCTAAGCAGGAAACCAACAGAAAAATGCTGCATCACACGAGGGTCTGCTTGCCACCTGCCCTAGCATTAGTTAGCCCTGCCCAGGGATCCCCCCTCCAGCATCCACTCTCTTGTTCCCAGGCTCGTCTTCCCCGGACAAGGCTGGGTCTTTGCCCAGAGGTCTCTGCATGAGCTCTCCTGGTCCTTGGCAGGACTCCCCGGCTCTGGCCAGCACTCCCCAACAGCTTCCGCCAGCTCCGGCTCTTGTCACCGTTAGCCCCCTCCTGGAGCTCTATCCCCGAACCCTTCCCAGCTCTTCGCTGCTCCCCTCTCCAGCAGCTCTCCCCTGCTGCGTGCGCTCTCCAGGGCTCCCCTTTCCTCCTCGTCAGCTCCCACCCACCTCTCCTGCCTCCTTCGATGGCCCAGGTGCCTTCTCGGATGCAGCTGACTAGTCCCAGATGCACTGGCTACATCTCTCTTAAAGGGCCAGTCACCCAATGGTCCCGAACCTCCCTTAACGTTAAATACTTCTATGGTACCGGGCAGGTAAATGCTGGAGAGAGTAAGAAAATGGGTGGATTTCTTCACGCATGGTGGACCTGTCCAAAGATTTGGACTTTGCTGCCAGATCCCGGGGGAAGGTGCTGAATTTCCCCAAATATTCTGCACTGTATAAAAGCCACCACGAGCCAATTACCCCTCTGCAAGAGGAGTCACAGCTGCAAGGTGGTGGAAGAAACATGACTCCTCTGTATCTAAGACTAGTTCCTGAACACATGAGCAACCCTAGCATTCGACAAGCTGCCCCATCTACGGGGAAAGGGAAATGATTCTTACCTAACAGCCTGGTGGCATTTGCTGGGCAGACTCATCCCCCACCAGCAAGCCTGAGGACTTATACCAAGAGTGGGAGAAAGCGTTAAATTGCTCCCGTGCTAGCTGGCCACCAGTCTCACTTTGCAGAGGCTGAAGACCAGTTTATGTATCGGACTGTGTAGGTGACCAGCCTGTTCTTTGGGGGCCTGGCCAGTTAGCGCTGGGAGAATGTTTCTCTATGTTTGTTGGAACGGTGAATAAATAAAAATCATTTTAAAAAAAGACAAGACAGCGTCGTCCAGAGCCTGGGGCAGCCTCAGGTGCAGGACCCAGCTCAGCTGCGGGGCCAGCAGAGGGGCAGAGCCAAAACAGATCAGCAGGCTGCGAGATCCCAAGGACCATGACCTCCCAGAGGGAGGCAGGGATAGCTCAGTGGTTTGAGCCTTGGCCTGCTAAACCCAGAGTTGTGAGTTCAATCCTTGAGGGGGCCATCTGGGGCAAAATCTGTCAGGGATGGTGTGACGAAGTGGGACTGTTCTTAATGTTTTCCTGTGTGGGTGCCTCAGTTTCCCCTATGCATTTCTTAAGTCTCTAGGTGGTGGGGAAAGGCCAGTGTGCATAAATCACTGACACTCTGTTTCCCTGGCAACAAATGGCCAGGGCACCTTCCCCCCCTGCAAGGAAATAGCTAAAAGTGAACAAAGAGATCAGGTGACCTCCTGGCTCAGGAAAGAGACAAAGCCAGGAGAAGGAGGGGCTGGAGGGGGTTTGGGAGTTGGAGCTACCTGGGGATGAGGACTGAGGGCAGATATGGCTGTCTGGCTCTCTGAACCCCATAATGGACCTGGCCGAGGGGTCCCGTTCGCCGCTGTACTTACAATCTCTGTTTTAGACCGTGTTCCTGTCATCTAATAAACCTCTGTGTTACTGGCTGGCTGAGAGTCACGTCTGACTGCGAAGTGGGGGTGCAGGTCCTCTGGCTTCCCCAGGACCCCGCCGGGGCGGACTCGCTGTGGGAAGCGCACGGAGGGGCATATGCTGAATGCTCCCAAGAGAGACCCAGGAAGGTGAAGCCATGTGAGCTTCTTGCCCTGGAGACAGTCTGCTCCGAGGGAGAGGAGGCTCCCCAGAGTCCTGACTGGCTTTGTGGGGAGCAGTTCCAGAGCATCGCCCGGGGACTCCGTGACAGACGGTACTTGGGCCTGCTGTGAAGGCAGGGGACTGGACTTGATGACCTTCCAAGGTCCCTTTCAGCTCTGTGAGATAGGTATAGCTCCCTATTGGAGGAGGGAGGACAATAATGCCTGGAGCATACACAGCCCAAGGAGGGGGGGATGCTGCCAGCCCAGTACAGCAGGTGAGTTCAGGCCCTGATGGGGCCCACAAGGCTGGTCCAGGCTGGCAGGTTCTGGGTGCCCAGGTGACTCTCGCTTGGATCAATGTAGCAGACCCCGATACGATTTTGCCCAGGTCAGGGGAGCCCCGTTACCGGTTCCCATAGCTTGGATCTAACTGAAGTGGAGGGAAGGGGAGGATGGGGGTTGCACAAACACCCACCCATGGAGCGGATGCAGCGGGATGATTTGGACACGTGACAGTTAAAAACGACTGGAAAACAAGTGATTCCTGTTGGGGGAGGTGGAAGCTGGAGAGACATGAGCAGCCACCATGATGCCACTGCCTGTGAGATGACCCTCTTCTGAGGGTCGCTACGGATGTCGTGGCGTGACTGGGCAGGACAGACAGACCCTGCTGCCTGCTGACCCCTGGCTGTGGCTGTCTCCCCCAGAGGGGCAGCCCGAGTGGCGGATACCCTTTTGATGACATTCAGCTGGGTGGGCTTCCCCAGGGAGCCCTCACACACCAAGGAGCCCCTTCCCCAGGGCTTGTGGGAGAAACAGTGGCAGATTAGCCACTGGGCCTACAGGGGTCCTGGACAACTGGGGGGCCCCGGAGCCCCGGGCAGGTGGGGAAAGCCCCTGCACCCTGACCCCACTCCCGGGCAGCAGTGCTAGGTGGGTGCAGGGGGGGCATGGCATGGCAGCAAGGAAGCACCCCGCGCCCCTAACCCCACTCCCTGGCGTCCACGCTGGGCGCTCAGCGGGGGAAGGCCCCCCGCACTCCCTGACCCCGTTCCCTGGCAGCTGTGCCGGGATTGTGGGGTGGACACAGTGGCAGGGGAAGCCCCCTCCGGACCCCACTCCCCGGCAGCAGTGCTGGGCGTGGCAGTGGGGGGAGCCCCCAGCACCCCCCAACCCCATCCCTGGCATAAGAACATAAGAACAACCAGATTGGGTCAGACCAAAGATCCGTCTAGCCCAGTATCCTGTCTTCCCACAGTGGCCAATGAGCCCCCTGCAGAAGCCGGGGGGCAGCAGGGGAAGCCCCAGCACCGGGACCCCAGCTGCGGCCCCAGGACTGAAGGAGCTCTCACTCCCTGCAGCCTGGAGCAGAGTTCACAAAATTGCTCCAGACTAATTGAGCCTTGTCAGCAACAGGTGTAACACCCCCCAGCCCCCCAGCCCCCCTTGCTTGCCTGTGACCCCTTCTTTGGGCTGCAACGACAACACAACTCAAGGCCTGCGTCCGCTGACCCCCCGAAGTTTCTGCCTGCGCGCCCCGGGGTCAGCTCGCACTTTTGCAGCGGAGCCTGTTTACAGGGCGCCGAGAGATGCCAGCCAGGGGCACTCCCTGGAATCTGGTCGGACGCAGGAGGCATAAAGCACACGGTACCCAGTGAGGCTGTGCCCAACCCACCTGCCTGGGGAATGTGACTACCAACCACTATGCCAGAGAGGGGAAGGGCCGGTCTCCAGACCAGGTCACCCAGGAGAGCAGGGAATGGAACCCAGGAGTCCTGGCTCCGTTAGATGGGTGTGGTGCATTGCAGGCAGGCTAGACAGGCCCCTCCCCGGAAAGCGCTGAGATGGGGCCAGGAGGGTGAGGGCCCAGGGAGGGGCAGAGGGGAGCAGGATGGAGGGGCCGTGCCTCGGGGGCTAATGCACGCAGAGGAGGATGCCAATGTCCTGCGCTGTAGCGAAAAGGCCAGGGCCATGCTCCCTCCGTTCGTTCCCTGTCTGCCCCCCGGGGCGCTGGCTCCGGGGAGCTGAGGACGGCGGCGGGGGCACATGGAACGGGCCATTGCAGAGAGCAGCAAACGCACACAGGACTGAATGCTGAAGGGACAGTTTATTATTGCTTCCCTGCGGTGAAGAGGTGGAGACGAGGGGGGGAGCGGGACAGCCGTGGTGCAGTGGCACCCGGCTCTGAGCGCTCAGGCTAGCCGCGCACAGGGCTGAGCACCCCGTGTGCTCCGTGTTCCTGCCCTTGTGTGCACTGGGGAGACGCTCCAGGGCTCGTTCCCAGCCGTTTGTGTCAGTCGTGGGGAGCTGCGGGCAGGGCACTGCAGGACGGTCGTCACTCGCGTGCTCCTGCCTGCGCCGTCACTGCAAAGGGGGCGGGCGGGAGCCCAAGCTAAGGCACCACTTGGGCATGCGAGCCAGCTGGGGGTCGGAGCACGAGGCTGCACATGCGGGAGGGCTCGGGGGGGGGGAGGGGGTAGCAGGGTTTGGGCAAAGACAAGAGGGGGAGCCCAGGGTAAAACTACCCAGTAGACACTCCCCAAGAAGGGGGAAGAGCAGAGCGGGAGTGACACAGCGTAACACAGCGATGCTTTGCAGAAGGGACTTTACAGCCGGGGACGCAGGATCTGGTCTCCCCGGGGAGCCGGAGGGACCCGATTCGCTCACAGCCCAGGGGAGCCCCCAGGGCCTGGCGACCTGCCTCCCCTAAGGCCTGTACTTGCAGACAAACGGGTTTCTATCGTTACAGGAGTCGTTGTCCCAAGTCATGAAACCTAGAAAGAAAAACAGAAATGACCCCTGGGGTGGGGCAGGCTGGGACGTCCCTGCTCGTACAGTGACCCCAACTTCGCCCTGTTCCGTGCCCCTCGGAGAAGATCCCAGCTCCTGTGCACAGCCCTGAGGAAGTGGAGGGTGGGATGGAGCCCTGAGCAGCCCAGATTGGGGCAGCCCCATCCTGCAAAGAGAGGCCGAGGCTCAGTGTGAAAGGGGAGAGGCCTGGTCCATGTGCTACTGCTCCTACCTCCCCCACCCCACGTGCCCCCCGCCCCAGCCAGAGGGCAGAGGAGAGAGCGAGAGCCCTGCCCTGGGACTGGGGACACCCGCTAAGGACCTGGGCTGCTGCCTCCCTCCCTGCTGAGTGAGCTGCCCCACAGCCAGGCCCCCTCCATGCCCTGCCCGCCTGGGTCTGGCTACACCCATGGGAACATCTGTCCCAGGCAGGGCTCAGCCGCCATGCAGAGGGGATATGTCCCTGCCCCAGGAGTCAGTGTTATCGGCCTGCTGTGCTCGGAGCTGCACGTTCCTCCCTCAGACCCCGTTACCCCTCTGCTCTGGGGGTGTCTGTGCCCGTGCCCGGGGGCTGCCCCGGCAGTAGTATTCCTGCTTAGTCAGCCCAGACAGCGCCCAGGGAAGGACAGTCCTGAGGCTGGTCTGGGTGGGCTCTGCCCCTCAGCAGCACCCCAGGCCCAGCAGAGAGCTCCACGGGGGGTATAGGCCGTTCTCAGTGCCCCGTTCCCTTGGGTGCGGGTTTCTGCTGCTGTTTGACTCTATCCTGTCCAGTGACTGCGGCGCTGGCTGTGCCCATCTGCCGGCACCGGGTCTGACGGGCAGCAGGACTCCTGGAACTGCTAGCTGTGCGCAAGCTTCGTAGCAAGGCCTCTCGGGTCCTGGTCTGGGGATGGGGCCTGGGGGCACTGAGCTCTGTCCCAGAAACATTGTGCCCCCTTGATCGGCCAGGGCTCCCATGCCACAGGCCCCGTGATTCGTTCAGCTTCACCAGGCGCCTGGGCAAACCGCTCTCCCGGTTCAGATCACTCGCGGATTCTGAACTACGACTGCAGGCTCTGGGCATGGCCGCTCACCAGCGTCACACGCCCGGTCTCTGCTCCCTGGCTGGGTGATGGAGACGTTAAGCAAGTGACTGGGACTAGCCCCTTGCGAGTTTCATGGGAGCCGTCACTCATGCTCAATTCTTGACCATGCTGAGACTTTGGGGCGTCTTCCTGAGCAGCCCGTGTCTGTGTCAATGCACGAGTGACATGTCCCCCCCAGGAGCGACGCGGTCCCCCAGGAGCGACAAGCCCCCCCCCAAGAGTGACACGGCCCCCGAG
>NC_048298.1:1782641-1802142 GCF_013100865.1 Trachemys scripta elegans | reverse complement strand
AGGGAGGGGCCTGTGCTGCAGCCTGCTGAGGCTCCAGGAGCATAACACAGCTGGGGGACCCTGAGCATGGGGGCTTGGCTTCCCCTCACAGCCTCCTAGTGGGTGGCCAGCCAGGGGTGTCTGCTCGGATCCGTGACAGGCCACTCGCGGTGCCCAGCGTGCTCGTCCCTCGGCCATTACTCGCTGGATCAATGCTCTGCAGGGGCCGTGCTGCGGCCCCCATGGGATGTGTGACTGGAAGTCAGGCTGGGGAGCACACAGAGAACATGGCAGGGTTAGCTAAGGGCGGGGACGTTCTGTGAGGTTCCCAGTTCCTAGTGCCACCCCCGACCGGGCAGGGGTTGTGTGGAACCATAATTACCCTCACAGAGCAGGGTCTGAATGAGGGACCCTCAGGTCCACACCAGAGCCCCCTGCCACTTGTGCCAGCGCACTCTGCCAGGCACCACACAGCTATTTGCTAGTGAGCAGTAGGATGCTGGGAGCCAGGACTCCTGGGTTTCATGCCTGGCTCTGGGAGGGGAGTGTGGGCTAGTGGCTAGAGCAGTGGTTCCAGGTGGGACAGCCAAGCCCATAGAATTGGCATACTCCAAAGTGGCTACCCAAGTGACTGAGCCTTGAGACCAGACCAGGCCCCGACCTGGCCTACCAAATTTCAAGCCATTCTGACTAGGCGTGTGGATTTTAGAGACAACGTGAATTTCAGCACTGAAGAGATACTCGGATGCAAGTTGGATGGTGGAAGAGGCTATTGCCTTCCCATCATTCCTGGCCGGCCCTGGGGCAGAGCTAGGGGTTAACCCCACTGCTCACCTTGTCCAGGCTGAAAGCTGACTGCCCATTCCCTGCCTTTAGGGAAGGGTGGGGGGAGGCTGGAGGGGGTGATGTGCATTCTGGGTGGATGCACCTGTGTTCTTGGTTGGGGGAGGGGAGCCCTTGCACGGTAACACAATGGCGTCTGTGACAATGCGGTTCTGGCGGAACCCAACTGAGAGCGCCAACTCAGGACAAATTGCTCAAACAGGGCAGTTACAGCCCAAGGTTGGGGTTTTTCCACCTTTAAGGCAAACCAAACCAGCCAGACTAAGACTTCGGTTTCATCCCACTGGCTAACCGCAAGTCTCACAAGCAATCTCCTTAGACACTCCAGTTTCCCAGTATTACCACCAGTGCCACACGTTATGGGGACAAATGGTTATGAAAACCAATACCCCAGTAAAAGAAAAAGGTTCTCCTGATCCCAAAGGACCAAGCCCCAGACCCAGGTCAATATACAAGTCAGATCTTACCCATAAATCACGCTGCTGCCAATCCTTTAGAATCTAAAATCTAAAGGTTTATTCATAAAAGGAAAAAGATAGAGATGAGAGTTAGAATTGATTAAATGGAATCAATTACATACAGTAATGGCAAAGTTCTTGGTTCAGGCTTGCAGCAGCGATGGAATAAACTGCAGGTTCAAATCAAGTCTCTGGAACATCCCCCGCTGGGATGGGTCATTCAGTCCTTTGTTCAGAGCTTCAGCTTGTAGCAAAGTTCCTCCAGAGGTAAGAAGCAGGATTGAAGACCAGATGGAGATGAGGCATCAGCCTTATATAGTCTTTTCCAGGTGTAAGAACACTTCTTTGTTCTTACTGTGGAAAATTACAGCAAAATGGAGTCTGGAGTCACATGGGCCAGTCCCTGCATACTTTGCTGAGTTACAAGGCGTATCTGCCTTCTCTCAATGGGTCCATTGTATAGCTGATGGTCCTTAATGGGCCATCAAGCAGGCTAGGCAGAGCTAATCTCAGCTTGTCTGGGATGTCACCCAGAAGCATAGCATAAGTTTGCCATACAGACAGTATAGAGCCAATATTCATAACTTCGACTACAAAACTGATACACACATATAAACAGCACAATCATAACCAGTAAACCATAACCTTGTCCTAGACACCCCATTTGACCCCCTTTATACAAGATTTGGGTGCCACTACAGGACCTTGGTTGCAACAATGATCTATATGGTCCCAGTTTATGTCAATAACGTCACAGCGTCTTGTCTACACTAGTTTGTGGAGCAGCGGCTCAGAGGAGAAGATGGGCAGCTCGACGGCCAGGTCCTCAGCTGGTGGCCAGGGAGCTCTGCTGGTTCACTGCAGTGGAGCGTCACTGACTGCGACGGCAGCGGATCAGGCCCAGGAGTTGTACAGAGACGCTCGTTCTGTTGCCTGGCTGGCTTTGGCTCTCCCCTGCTGCCTGGAGAGGCGCCGTGCTCTCATTTGCTCGCCTCTCTCATCCTTCACGTCAGGTTTTGGTCCTCAGACCCCTGGGGCCCTCTGGACACCCCGCTGCTGCTGCTGCTGGTGGTTCTTCCCTTTCACAGAAAGCACCTTCAGTGCTGCCTTAATTGACACCTCTTGAGCCATGAAGCCCCCACCCTTGGGACTGTCTGGATGTCAGATGGGAAAGTCAGATTTGCCATCCCAGAGCAGCGCCGTGACCCCGATAGCCCAGGGTCCTATCCCCTGCTCATCGTGCTCAGAACAGTCTGTCCCGCGGCCCTGCGGGGTTACGTGAGCAATGAGCATGGGACAATTCTGGAGCGGCTCGTAATGGTTTATCAACACTGTTCCCGATCACTGTGTGCAGGGATTAAGTTATTCAATAGCAGGAACGGGGGGTGGAACCCGATACACACTTCTCAGCCAACACTTCCAGGGACAATGCACACACCAGTCACTTGGAGGCCCTGCCTGACCGGTTTCCCCAGGAAGGACACAGTCCCTGTGCAGAGGAGGGATCCAAGACCAGTTAAAGAGACACTCCCTCCCTCAAGGGCTGAGGTACCCAGAGGGCTCGGTTCAGTACTGATAAGAAAGTGGCCACCGGTCCACAGCCGACCGTACTGGCAGGGCCGTTGATGCGGGGGGCGGGGAGCGGAGGAGTGGCAAAAGGGGCAGCTGCCTTGGGGCTCCAGTGGCAATTTAAAGGGTCTGGGGCTCCGGCCGCTGCTGCCGCTACCCCAGGGCTCCAGCAGTGATTTAAAGGGCCCGGGGCACAGCAGGGCACAGCAACTGTGAGTGGGGTGCAGACAAGGGACGGGCACATTAAAGGGACTTTTGGGTTGCTGGACTTAAGACCCTGAGGGGAAAAGGACACTGCCCAACTTACTTGGGGGTGGGTCTTTTTCTCATGGTTTATGTTTATGAACCCTAGGTGTGGTGTTTTCCCAAATTAATGCTGAGTTACTTCTCTCCTTTTATTAGAAGTTTTTGCTCCACTCAGACTCTGTGCTTGTGAGAGGGAAGTATTGCCTCTTAGAGGCGCCCGGGGGGTGGTGTGTGATTGTCCCAGGTCACTGGATGGGGGCTCAAGCCAGTTTTGTGTTGTATTGTCACAAAGGATCCCCTAGGTACTGAACCCGGCCCTTGTTGCTGCTAACTCTGACGGGCAGAAGAGATACATAAGCAAGCTCTCGGTGTCCTTTAGGGCTACCGCAGGCCAAGCACTGGGGATCTTTGCTGATGCTTACTAATCCTTGACTCTCAGAGTACAAGCAGCATAAAAGATACAGGGCTTGTCTACACTAGAGACTTGCATCAGCGCTGTAGTGCTTCTGGTGCAGACGCTCTAAGCCCATCGGAGAGAGTTCTCCCGTCAGCTTAATAACTCCAGCTCTGTGAGAGGCGGTGGCTACGTCAGCGGAAGAAGCTGGCCCACCGACACAGCACTGTCTACACCAGCACCTAGGTTGGTATAACTACGTTGCTCAGGGGTGTAGATTAACACCCCTGAGTGACATAGTTAAACTGAAGTAATGCCGTAGTGTAGACCAGGGCACAGTTCCTCCTGTTTAGGCCTTTTTATAACTTTCCCCCTTCTGCTTCAAGTTGAAAATTCAGCTGTTGGGTCGGGGGGAGTATTTCACCCTCGGTAATGCTCCTCTCCTGTCTGGTGATTTACAGTTACAGAGCAAACACTTAAATATTACCTTATAACGAGGGATACAGGTATTATAAGTGAGATTAATGCACGCTGCAACTTACAAGCATTTCATAAAGTCTAAGCATATTTTTATAACTCTAATAACTATTTTAACAGTACTAATACACAGGCGAGCCAGATTGGTTGCAGCTCTGTATTTGTCAGTGTTCAGTGGAGATCTAGGGGTGTTGGCATGAGCTGGCACCTGGTCTGCCAGCGTTACAGGCCCAGTAAATCAGTGTGATGGCTGGGCATCAGCATGGACATAAAGAATAAAATATGTACACATGAACATTGCAGAACTAACAGACTAACACAACACAAAGAACCTTCAATAACGACCCCTCTACCAGACAGAACTTGAAAGAGACTAGCTGCAGATTTATGTGAATTCAGAGAATGCCATTACCTGGTTGTCATGGACTATTTTTCCAGATATATAGAAATAATGTACTTGAAAGACATAACATGTTGCAATGTTATCAAGAAAGTCAAGTGCACTTTTGCTCACTTTGGCATTCCAGAACAAACAGTGACAGACAACGGACCACAATTCACTACAGCAGAATTTAAGTCCTTCTGAACAAAATATGATTGTGATCACATTCCTAGCAGCCCGCATTACCCACAAGCGACTGGAGAGGCTGAGAGAGCCGTACAGACGGACAAGAAAATCCCACAGCAGGAAGATCCATTCCTTGCTCCTCTGAGCTACAGATCAACACCAATAGCAGGTACTGGCTGTAGCCCGCACAGCTCCCGATGGGAAGACAACTCAGAACTACCTTTCCAACTTTGGAAAAGAACCTGTCTCCAAAGTGGGCAGACATGGGGGCAGTGGCCAGATTGGATGAAAAGGCTAGAAAAGCATATGAACACTTTTACAACTGTCATAAATATAAAGAAAGGGGTAGCATAAAATCCTTCCTTGGCAGCTGTACTGAATCGCTTTACCTGTAAGGGGATAAGTAGCTCAAATCACCTAGTTGGCAACTGACCAGAAGGACCAATGAGGAAAGAAGATACTTTCAAATCTGGGGGGTGGGAGGTGGCTCTCTTTGTTTGTTCCCTCTCCGGACGGAGGGAGAGACCAAGCAGGTACAACATCTCCTGAAAACATACCTGGAATGATCCATCTAAAATTACAGAAATTGTAAGTAAGGCAAGGAAATGCATTAGGTTATCTTTTGTTTTGGCTTGTGAATTTTCCTATGCTACACAGGTAGTTTTATTCCTGTTTTTGTAACTGTGAAGCTGAATCCAGAGGGGGGAATCCTCTGTGTTTTAAATCATTTCATTACCCTGTAAAGTTACCTTCCATCCTGATTTTGCAGGTGTGATTCTTTTACTTTTTCTTTATAATAAAGTTCTTTTAAGAACCTGATTAATTTTCAGTGTCCTAAAGACAAAGGGTCTGGTCTGTGCTCACATTGCTACCAACTGGTTGTTATATTATTCTCAAGCCTCCCCAGGAAAGGGGGTGAAGGGGTTTGGGGGGATATTTTGGGGGGATAGGGATTCCAAGTGACCCTCCCCTGAATTTTTGTGTAAAACACTTGGTGGTGGCAGCAAGGACAAGGAAAGCAATTGTGTGTTGGGGAAGTTTTAACACAAGCTGGTAAAATAAAAGCTTAGGGAGTCTTTCATGCGGGTCCCCACATCTGTACCCCAAGGTTCAGAGTGGGGTGGGGGAAACCCTGACACAGCTGTATCTGATGAATATGTAAACAGAGCAGGAGCAACCTGTATTTCCATAAACACACCGATAGTCTCTTCCCCTCCCAGCTAGCTGTCAGGGAAGTATTCATTCAGACCCTGCTTACAATAAAAAGGTCTTCAGTGGCTGATTTCTTTTCTCCCCGTGAAAATCCTTCTCCTGCCACCTGGAGCCGTGCATCCCATGTCCCTGTCCCGCACAGAAACACTCTGTCAGATGTGGGGGGGACGCGCCATCAGTACTGATGGGATAGGGCAAGCTCTGGGACATTCAGGGCAACCCCCTGACCTGAACCCTGAAATAGGGGTGTGACGTTATTGATATAATCTGGGACCATATAGATCATTGTTGCAACCAAGGTCCTGTAGTGGCACGCAAATCTTGTATAAAAGGGGTCAAATGGGGTGCCTAAGACAAGGTTATGGTTTACTGGTTATGATTATGCTGTCTATATGTGTGTATCACTTTTGTAGTTGAAGTTATGAATATTGGCTCTATACTGTCTGTATTTCAAACTTATGCTATGCTGCTGGATGACATCCCAGACAAACTGGTGTTAGCTCTGCCTAGCCTGCTTGATGGCCCATTAAGGACCATCAGCTATACAATGGACCCATTGAGAGAAGGCAGATACGCCTTGTAACTCAGCAAAGTATGCAGGGACTGGCCCATGTGACTCCAGACTCCATTTTGCTGTAATTTTCCACAGTAAGAACAAAGAGGTGTTCTTACACCTGGAAAAGACTATATAAGGCTGATGCCTCATCTCCATCTTGTCTTCAATCCTGCTTCTTACCTCTGGAGGGACTTTGCTACAAACTGAAGCTCTGAACAAAGGACTGAGGACCCATCCCAGCGGGGGATGTTCCAGAGACTTGATTTGAACCTGCAGTTTATTCCATCGCTGCTGCAAGCCTGAACCAAGAACTTTGCCATTACTGTATGTAATTGATTCCATTTAACCAATTCTAACTCTCATCTCTATCTTTTTCCTTTTATGAATAAACCTTTAGATTTTAGATTCTAAAGGATTGGCAGCAGCGTGATTTGCGGGTAGATCTGATTTGTATATTGACCTGAGTCTGGGGCTTGGTCCTTTGGGATCAGGAGAACCTTTTTCTTTTACTGGGGTATTGGTTTTCATAACCATTTGTCCCCATAACGAGTGGCACTGGTGGTAATACTGGGAAACTGGGGTGTCTAAGGAGATTGCTTGTGAGACTTGCGGTTAGCCAGGGGGTGAGACCGAAGTCCTCCTAGTCTGGCTGGTTTGGTTTGCCTTAGGGGTGGAAAACCCCAGCCTTGGGCTGTAACTGCCCTGTTTTAGCAATTTGTCCTGAGTTGGCGCTCTCAGTTGGGTTCCGCCAGAACCGCATTGTCACAGGGGGGTTCCCTCCCACCCAGAGACCACCGATGCCAGCCGATAGCGGGGGGGGGGTGGGCAGAGTGAGGCCAGCCGGCTTCAGCAGCGTTACTGAGCATGCACAGTACAAGCCAAGCGGCAAATCGGGGGAGGAGTATGTGACCCTGCTCGCCCCCCTCACACTCATCGCCTGCAGCAGCGTGACTCCAGTAGCAGCAGGGGGCCGGGGCACCCCCAGAAATGAAATATTGGTACTAAAATCTCCTCAGATTTGCCCCAGTCCCTGTAATAATCAGACACTGATAGAAAGTCTCAAGTTCACCCCCATTTCTCTGTAGTTAGTGAATGAGACCCCCCCAACACCCTCCGTTATGGAGGAAGCCTGTTGCCCTGACTCGTTACCCCAGTTGGCGGGCGGCAGGGAGGTTAAAACTCCCCCCGGATCAACGTTCTCACCTCAGCGCCCCGGCAGGTCTCCGGAGGGGACGTGAAGAGCCACGTTCCCCACCGAGGCTGCCCAGCCCGTTTATCTCGTCCCAGCTGCTGCATCGTCACCCCCCCCCCCCCCCCCAACTGTGCTGCCCCCCAGCCGCCAATCACCTCCCCACCCCCACCCCCAGGCTGTCCCAGAACCTTCCGGCTCCATCCCCCTTCCTGCCCTGCTAACAGCAGCACCCCCCAGGGCTCCCTGCTGCCAGTGTGAATGGAGGGGGGCCCATCCCTTCCTTTAGCACTGATGGTCTGCAGACCCCTCCGGTTTTACCTCCTTCTCTCCCTTTTAAACTGCAGCAACTTCTGCTTCTGGAGGGAAAGCGTCTCCTTCAGGCATTACTGCCGAGGGAGTGGGGCAGGGATGGGTGCATACAAACGCCCTTTCAGCATCCCCCCCAAAGATCTGGGGATCCAATTGTTTACCCCTTTATGTCAATAAAACTCCCCCAGCCCCCTAGATGGGTACGTCTGCCATCGACCCACCCCCAGCTGCGTCCGGCTCCATTCTCCCCAGGGCTCCCTGCTGTGTGTCGGAATGGCAGCTGGGGGCACATCCCCCCTTTCTCTCCCCATCAGACTGGCATTCAGCCCCCCAGATTCTGCCCCCTTTCTAGGAGCCGCGTCCCCTGGTTTGGGAGGGAAACTGCTGTACTCAGCTCCCACAGCCGTCAGCCTGCCCAGGGCCAAAGGTGACACTCGCTGAGTGACAGAGGCCTGAAGCGTTAACAGAAACATCGGGAGAATATAGATATAAAATCCCTGGGGAGTTGAGCCCTTCCCCCCAGCCCCAGTGTCAAACGTTGGTGAAAAATCATAATCTTCTCCTCCGACGTTGCCATTTCTATTGATTTCTTGACTCTCACTGAAAGCCCCCCGCTTGACCTTTTCTCTCTCTAGTTGTCAGACTTCGAACAAATCCCTCCGATTGCGCCTCTCCCTTTCTGATTATTAAACCCGGCTGTAAAATCCCCTCGGATTTCCCCTCTTTATTCTCTGCAGCAGGAACAGCAAATACAGTCAGTCCGTGCTATTTCTGGTTTATTATTGCTTCAGATGCTGAGAAGAGCAGAGCGTGGGTGCGACAGGGAGAGAAGGGGCAGAGCACTGCGGGAGTGACACAGCGTAACACAGCGATGCTTTGCAGAAGGGACTTTGCAGCTGGGGACACAGGATCTGGTCTCCCCGGGGAGCCGGAGGGACCCGATTCACTCACAGCCCAGGGGAGCCCCCAGGGCCAGGCGAGCTGCCTCCCCTAAGGCCTGTACTTGCAGACAAACGGATTTCTATCGTTACAGGAGTCGTTGTCCCAAGTCATGAAACCTAGAAAGAAAAATAGAAATGACCTGTGGGGTGGGGCAGGCTGGGACGTTCCTGCTAGGGTGACCAGGTGTCCGGGTTTCGACCGGAACACCCACTTGAAAAGGGACCCTGGTGGCTCCGGTCAGCACTGCCAACCGGGCCGCTAAAAGTCCAGGTCGGTGGTGCTGCGTCACTAAGGCAGGCTAGTCCCTACCTGTCCTGGCTCCGCGCTGCGCCCCAGAAGCGGCCAGCAGCAGGTCTGGCTCCTAGGTTGGGGGGCCACGAGACTCCACGCGCTGCCCCTGCCCTGAGCACCGGCTCCGCACTCCCATTGCCCGTGCCCCAACCTCCGAGCTCCAACTCCCTACCCCAGGCCTGAGCAACCCCCAAACCCGGAGCCCCCTCCTGTACCCCAAACCCCTCCTCCCCAGCCCCACCCCAGAGCCTGCACCCCCAGCCAGCCCTCACCCCCCTGCATGCCAATCCCCTGCCCCAGGCTCGAGCCCCCTCCTGCACCCCAAACTCTTCATCCCCAGCCTCACCCCAGAGTCCGCACTCCCAGCCAGAGCCCTCCCCCCCTCACCCCCTCCCACACCCCAATCTCCTGCCCCAGCCCAGTGAAAGTGAGTGACGGTGGGGGACAGTGAGCCACCAAGGGTTGGGGGATGTAGTGAGCAGGGGGTAGGACCTCTGGGAAGGGGTGGGGCTAGAGTGTTTGGTTTTGTGCGACTAGAAAGTTGGCTACCCTATCAGTCCCTGTCCATACTGTGACCCCTCCCCTGGCCCGTTCCGTGCCCCTCAGAGAAGATCCCAGCTCCTGTGCACTGCCCCTAGGAAGAGGAGGGGGACATGGAGCCCTGAGTGCCCCAGATGAGGACAGTTCTGAGACCCATCCCACAAAGAGATGCTGAGGCTCAGTGTGAAAGGGGAGAGGCCTGGTCCATGTTCTACTGCTCCTACTTCCCCCACCCCACGTGCCCCCCACCCCAGCCAGAGGGCAAAGGAGAGAGCGAGAGCCCTGCCCCAGAACTGGGGGCACCCGCTCAGGAACTGGGCTGCTGCCTCCCTCCCTGCTGAGTGAGCTGCCCCACAGCCAGGCCCCTCCATGCCCTGCCCCCTGGGTCTGGCTACACCCATGGGAACATCTGTCCCAGGCAGGGCTCAGCCGCCGTGCAGAGGGGAAGTTACCTGTCAGCTCTGTGCTCTTGGGGAACCAGGGCGCAGTATCCAGCCTGTCTGACTCACGAAAGACCTTCCCACCCACCCCCCACCTCAGCCTCTGCTTGAACCAAAGCTGATCAGAAGAAAGACTCACAAAAAGCAACAAAAAGGTTGTGGGAGAAACACCTAAACCCCTCTGGACAAGGATTAAGGAAACTCCCCTAGCCTCATTTGCATCGGAGATGGGACTGTGGGGCATCTCCATTAGCACACAGAATGGAGAACAGAGATTCCCAGGCAAGAACCGCACAGAACTCTGGGACCAGAAAAGCAGGGAAGCACTGCATGATGGGAGAGCTCTGCTCCAGATGTTAAGAAACCCACACCTGCACCCACCCAGCTCAGCAGTTTTCAGACCAATTCCAGTAATAAATCCTTTATTGATATCCAAAATACTGAAGCTGCCCAATTGCATTGTGAGCTCCCTGGAAGGAACACCGCCCATAGCCAGGAATGAGCAGTTCCTATTGTCTAGCCTGAACAAAACAATGTTGGGATACTCCCTTGAGCCATCAGTTTACCCGCAAACAAATCTAGTGTTCTCCTTTGAACCATTGTTGTTTCCCTACGAAAACCCCGACCCACGCTCAAGAAGTGCTCTGATGCCTGGACCCAAGCTCTGCATCAGTTCCACTGGGACTCCATCTTCTCCTGACTGATCGTGCTGGGGGCTCTGCCTGTCTCCAGCACTCTGGACCCTGAGCTACCACCACCTGGGACCCCTGATCGATTCAAGCTTTACGGAGTGGTGAGAACCTAACTCTCTCTCTCGGTGGAGCCTTCTGACCCCGACTTGTGTGATCACTTATAGTTTTCTAAACCTGACTTTTGTAATCAAATTTAAGTTAGATTTAATATTGTAACTGGTTTGTTTGTTTGTTTGGCTTCCCTATGGTAATTACCTGGCAACAAATAACTTTCATGGTTAAGCTGGTTGCCACTCTCTCTCTCTCCCCCGGGGGATGTTTTTTGGCTTCCCCATTCACTCTGCAGCAACGCTCCTTGTACCTAAGCTAAAGATCCCGGCAGTGCCCAAAAATCCTGTGGGGTTTGCTCATCCAGTGGGTCACGACCAGAACAATTATAACATGAATGTGGGGATAGGGACATATGAGGGTGGCAGATTGAAAGTGCTGCTCTACCCAGCCTGCTGGGTCCAGGGGCATTCAAGGGGTCAGCTTGGGAGTGCTGATTAACCTGGTCTACTCAGACTTGCTCTGTTTGTCTGATTCTGGGTCTGGAAGAACCCAGCCCTGGGGAACCTAGATCCTGCAGGATAGCCCCACTGGGAGGAGACTTGCAGCAGGGAGTAGAGCTCCATATGAGAGCAATACAATAGAGATATCCTATCTCATAGAGCTGGAAGGGACCCCCCCAAAGGTCATTGAGTCCAGCCCCCTGCCTTCACTAGCAGGACCACTGATTTTACCCTAGGTCCCTAAGTGGCACCCTCAAGGATTGAACTTCCAACCCTGGGTTTAGCAGGCCAATGCGCAAACCACTGAGCTATCCCTCCCCCCACAAGTGATGCAAGCAGAACATTGATAGAATTACAGCCCCCCCGCCCCTAATAAATGAGCGCACCCCAAAGTAACGGGCAAATCTGGTAACAGGCTGTGTCCCGGCCCCAGGAGTCAGTGTTACCGGCCTGCTGTGCGCGGAGCGGCACGTTTCTCCCTCAGATCCCAACAACCCACACAGGGCTGGATGGGAGAGAGTGAGTGAGCAGGGTCCCCAAAGCACCGGGTCAGCGTCTCCCTCGTTGGCACGTGGCTCTGAGCCTCTTGCTTACCTGTGTCTTCCTCCAGCACCGCACAGTGCTCCCCCTTCAGGGAATAGTAGCTTTTCTGCTTCTCCCAAGCACTGTAGTCCACTGTGGAGCCATCAACCCAGGACCAGCTTTGCCTCTGCAACACCGGGCAAGAGGAGACCACAGGGACATGCTTTTTATAGAAACTAAGATTAGCTAGAGAAGGATCCGGGTGAGACAGGGGAGGGCCCTGGGCAGGGCTGGCAGGAGAGGCCAACTGAGGGTCATGGACGCTAGAGACCCTGATGGAGCCAACACTTAACTGCTGTGACAGGCTGAGCTAGGACTTATCAGAGTGTGGAGCTTGTTCTGTGCCCCGGGCGGAAGGATTAGCACTGAGTTTGGCCTAATTTGGGCTTGCCCAGGGGCCGTGTATTGTGCTGCCTTCCAAATAGTTGCCCGGCCTGGGAAAGGCATCTGACACCCCACTGAGGGACCATCTCTAGAAGCAATGAAGATTGCCATGGGTCCATCAGTGGCCACTGACTCTGAACTATTGGCCCATGTCTATGGAGCAATAGATGTCCTACACTGGGGCCTGCCAAGGGGAGGGCAGCATGACCTGGCGGGGTGAGCTGAGGGGGTGAGCACCTGGCTCAGAGACAGGGGAGCTGTTTAAAAGCGAGGTCCTGCTCCAAGCAGGGAGCCAGCCATCAGCACACGCAACAAGGACTCGCAGGAGAGACTCTGCCCAGCCTGAAACGCTGACGAATCTTGGGATTTGTCTACACCTAAAACCCTGCAGCTGCCCCGCGGTAGCGATTCAGTGAAGACGCTGCCTATGCCGACAGGACAGGTTCTGCCCTCCGCGCAGTGAACCCAGCTCCCCGAGAGGCCGTAGCTAGGTCAAGGGGGGGATTCTCCCGGCAACCTAGCACTGTCTACACCAGGGGTAGGTCGGTTTAACTGCCTCGCTCCGGAGGTGGATTTTCACCCCCCCGAGTGATGTAGTTACACCAACCTAATTTCCTTGTGTAGACCAGGCCTCAGCCTCACCGCGGGGTTAGCGCCAACCAGGGGAGGGGCCATTTGAGGACTCCAGCTGGGAATGGTGACTAGACCCTACCCAGCTCCAGCTGGCTTGGATGCACCTGGAACCCAGCGGCTGGGTCAGCTCACAACAGACTGGGGAGCGCACACAGAGGGACTGGGTCAGTTTGTAACAACCACAGTAGCTGCACTTAGCAGAAAAGCAGACTTCAGAGCCAGCGTGGGTGCCGGGCACTCACCCGGACAGGGATGTAGAGTCCGATCCAGACATCGTCGTCGTCATGGCGCTGAGAGCGGGTGATGAAACCAGCGACTGCATCGTGCTCCTCCTCGCTGTGAATGGAGGCGAGATGGGCCCCGCTGCCGAACCTCTGACACCGAGCCTGTGACAAGGACAAGGCCAGTTCCCTCCATTGCTCCCGCTGCTGACGGCAGCCTGCCTCCCCCGGGCAGCACCCCGAGCAGCAAGGGCTGTGAGGGGAGAGAGCCTCCAGCCCTAGTGCATGGCCTGCCCCCTTGCACCCCACACTGCAGAAATACTCCAGGGCCAAACCCCTCCTGACCTCACCTGACACAATGCACAGCACCACCCCTCGGAGGGGACTTCTGTCCCTGAACTTTACTCTCAGGCTGGACCTTAACCTGGACCTTTAGCAGCCCCAAGCCAGTACCTTATTCCAGCCTGCAGCATTGTGGGAGCCAGAGACACAGGAGAGAACATGCCCCCGCCCCCGGGCCCCATCAGCCACCTGGGTAGGCAGCTGAGGGGGCTGGTTCCCTATTTCCTCACCCCCATGTTCACTCCCCCAGCCCCAGGGTCAGGTGTGAGGCCTTTGTCTGCAGCCAAATTAGGGAGCAGCATCAACGAGCTAAGAAGCAGAAAGTCACTTCCTCCGGTTCCCGCGAAATGACATGAAAACCATGTCCTATCCGGCTGTTGAGAGGCTCCATGCGAACAGCTCCCCCCGTCTCCAGAGAAAGAAACAGATCGGGAGGTGCTTACAGAAAACTTGCTTTGATAGCATCTGGTCTGGCAAGGAGTCAGTATCAACAGTTGTGGTTGTGAAACCCTCATTTCTTTACTTCCCTATTGTTTAGCTGTCCCGTCTCTGTCTGGCTCGCCGGTTGTTTCGGGCTGTTACATAACTCATTTTGTTGGGTGTAAATCAACTAAGGCGGTGGGCCCTGATTGGTTAAGGGATTGGTTTACAATATGTTAGGATTGGTTAGAGAATTGCTTAGTAAAATTGTAGTAAAATGATTGGTCCAGGTACAGCTAAGCAGGACTCAAGTTTCACGATATAAACTGGGGTCCAAGAGGAAGTTCTTTGGAACCAACTCCAGGACCCAGCCCCAAAGATCAGAGCGGCCAGACCCCAACACTCTGCCAATGACACCCTGCAGAAACTGGGGTTCCCCGGGTGGACCTGATCCTGACTGGCCTCCAGAAAAATTCATCTTTCTTATTGGGAGTGGGGAGCACTGTAGGCTTAGCGTGTGCCGTCTGTTTGGGTGATTGTTAATAAATAGAAGTTAAGTAGGATGTTACTGGGTAAGGCTCTTTCACTGGGAAAAGACCCCACAAACCCACAAAAGATTATGCCCCGAGTCAATCGTTATATCGTGAAACTTGAGTCCTGCTTAGCTGTACCAGGGAAAGGGTGTTTACCAGAGCCCACGGGGGGGTAAAGTTAGGTGCCTTTCGCCTGGAGCCCTAGGACTGGGTAGAGGCGGGATGTCCTAGAGTGTGCAGGCACCAAATTTAGGGTAAAGTTGGGTGCCTTATACCCGGAGCCTTAGGAACTAGAAAAGGGTCAGGGGTGCCTAGATTAGCAGGGTTACGCCTTGAGCCCACGGAAGGGTAAAGGCGGGTGCCCTAGAGTGTGTGAAATAGAGAATTTTGTGGGGGTAACACCAGCACCGTGCAGAGCAGAACACAGCACCCCAATCAGGAGTCGCAGAAGCTGCCTAAAAGTGGGGGAGCCACCAGTGCCCAAACCATGGCCCTGCCAGCACCCCGTCCCTTCCTCCTGAGGCCCCGCCCCCATTCCACCCCTTCTCCCCAAGCCTCTGCCCTCACACCACCCTTTCCCCCAAGGCCCCACTCCTGCACCATCTCTTCCCCCAAGGCCCTGCCCCCACGCTGCCTCTTTCCCTAGGACCCCGGCCCCGATCATTCCTCCCCACCCCTCCCCCCCCCACTCAACCTTATGGCCAATAAAAGTGATGGGGCCACGGTTAGACACCCCGACCCCTCATTAGCTACAGCTCATCTGAAGCATGTTGGAGCTGGAGGAGATCAAGGGGCAACATGCTATTTGGGCAGGATGGTTCCCTCCGCAGCCTGTTCCCCAGGCCTCTCCAGCCCAAATCAAAACTCCCACCCCTCCCCGGGAGCCAGTCCCCCGGCCGAGCCCAATTCTTCCTCTGCTCGGTTCCCCCCATTCCAGGAGCCCCTCAGCGCTGCCACTCCCCAGCCGCGGCCACAAGAGGAGCCTCTTACCTTAGCCCTCTCCCAGCTCAGCTGTTCGGGGAAGTATCCATAGCATTCATCTTGGAAGGAGAACCAGCCCCTGGGACAGGGCCCAGCCTGTGCCCCTGCAGAGAGGGGGCCGGTGGTGGGGGGAATGGTGGGGACAGGACATCGTGGTTAGACCCCACAACGGCAGAACGGGGCCCCTGGGACCCAGCCCTGAGCAGGGATCCCAGCCGGGCAGGGTCTCTGGGTTTGCATGGGGCCTGGTGCCTTTCCCCAGGGCTCCCTGGGGCAGGGAAGGAGCAGTGCACTGTGGGGGGGTTGACAGCCCCCTGGACTCCCAGCCCCGAGATGGGTAACTACAACCCCTGCCCCCTCCCCCCAGCAAGGCTGAGCTCCCTGGGCCGTACCGGAGAGTGGGACGGAGAACCTGGCAGGGAGGGGACGAGCCGAGTGAAGATGGGGGTCGGGGGAGCCCTGGGGCGACACAGGAGGAACATGGGAGCAGGGATCATAGTTCCAAAGGGAGGGCCGGCGAAGGGCCCGGGCAGGAGGCGAGAGCGGAGTCCGGGGGGTGGGAGTGGGTGGGGTATTCAGACGGGGAAACTGGAGTGGTCTGTGGGGCTGCCCTGTGCCTTGCATCTAGCATCTTGCATGGCACCAGGGGCGCAACCACAAGTTTTCTAAGGCGGGGGCCCAGGTCACCTGCCCGGCTGCCCCAAATGTGCGTGGCGTGGCATGCCAAGCCGGTGTACGGGGTCCCAACGCCACTCACACCCTGGCAGTGGGGAAGGGGCTCTGCGGTTACGCCATCCCGCTGGGGTCAAGGGCCAAGCTCCCTGGCCTCCTCCCTCACTGTGGCACCTTTGCCACATACCTGCAGCCCACCCTCAGCCTCCGGCACCCAGCTGAGCTGTGGGGGAAGCTGCAGCTCCCTCTAGGGCTGCTCCAGGCCACGGAGAGCCCAGTGCACGTCTGCCCCCTCCGGCTGGGCCGGGCCCACCTGGGGAGCAGCTGCAGCCATGAGAGGCCGGGAGGAAGCAGCAGCAGCAGGTGTCTGCCTGGTGCGGATAGGAAGTGGGGGGCTCCCCCAGACCAAGAGCCTCAGCCAGACCCTGCCCCCCAAGATACCCCAGTGACCAGCCCCCAACTCTCACCCAGCACCCCAGCTCCCAGCGACCTCAGAAACCTCCCAAAACCGTCTACTTAGGGGGTCTTCCAGAGCCCCACTGTCACGCCCCCTGCCCACCCCAGCACCCAATCCAGCCTGTACCCCAAACCTGCCCCGTTCTGGGCAGCTCCATGCCCTGCCCTCTCACTGCTTGGGGAAGGGTTTAGTGACCACAGCCTGGGTGGGCTCATGCAAATAGCTCTCTGAGTAATGACACGGGGAACTGGAACTGCTCAAACCTTGGCAGCTCTTGTGAAAAGAGGAGAGAGATTGTGTGCAAGCGCCCGGGGCAGGGGGCACAGCAGGACAGGGTGGGGCGGAGTCCCAGCGGGGGGAGGGAATGGGACAGTCTGGAGGAGAAAGGCACAGTGTGCCGGGAATGGGGCAGCCCAGCCCGGATCAGAGGCCGGATGTGGGAGAAGCTGGGGTTGGAGTGGAGCCATGACCAGCCCTTGGAGAGGGACCCTGTGGGGACACGGCCGGCCAGTGGGAGGGGAACACGGGAGGGTGGGATGGGAGCCTGGAGCTGACAGGAGCTGAGCGCCCGTTGCCCAGGGACTGGTATCACCCAATCCTCATGGGAAGAGCCGACCCTGGGGGGCATTTCATCCACCTTCTCTCACCCGCTCCCTGGGGAGGGGCTGCAGGGACTGGGCTCCCCCCAGGGCAGTGAACCTCATCAGCAGGAGATGGGCAGTGGCTCTGGGAGCGACGAGGGAAATTAATTCACTTCCCAATTCCCACCCCCCGGGGCTCCAGCTCCGAGGGCCGGGCAGGGACTCACCTTCCAGCGAGGGGTTAAAGATCAGGCAGCCTAGGAGGCAGAGGCTGAAGTAGGCGACTGGCCCCATCTTCTCACTTCCCCTGGGGAGAAAACACACCAGGGAGATGGGGCCATGAGAGCCCGAGACACCCTGGGAGTGACCCCACACTGCCGTGGGGCATTTCCCAGGGGAGGCGCTTCGGAGCCGGGCTGTTTGCTAAGGGCCTGGCTGGGCTGGAAGGGTCCCTGTGAATTAGGGGAGCTGTGTGTGGGCCCCCTCCCTGGGCAATCCCTGCCCCTCCTCTCCAGCCACGCAGGGCAGGGCAGGGGCGCGGGGAGCAGAGCCCCAGGGAGAGGACGCTCAGCACCGACACATGGGGACGGGGTGCCGGGGACGCGCTGTGGGGGAAGGGGTGGGACAGAGACGGCCCCAGGGACTCACACAGGGCAAGTCCAGCCATGAGGCCCCGTCACAGGGCTCAGATGCCACTGAGTGCCCGGCACCCAGGGAGGAGGGAGAAGGGCCGGGAGGGGGCAGGGACTCACCTGTCCGTCTGTCCGTCTGTCTGGGCGGCTGGTCTGGAGCGATGAGGATCGGAGCTCAGCCTGAGCAGAGCGCTGGCTCTCCGGGGTATTTATAGACCTACTGGGGGCACGAGGGGGGGGGAGAAGGGAGGGGGGCAGGATGCTGAACATGCAAATCAGCCCAGCTGGCAAATACAAGGATCCCAGCCCAGAGCAAACAGAGACTCTGGGACCCGCCCGTCAGCTGAGCTGGACCATCAGGAAGCCTTAGTTAGGATGAGATCAAAGGCAGAGGCATTGGGTAACGGCCCGTCCTGGGCCTCTGCACGAACCTGAGTCCTCCCCCCGCCCATCACTGCCGTCTCCCTCGGCCGGGCTGCAGCTGGCTCTCTGCCATCCCGGCGTTCAGGGAGGATCAGCCCGGGGCGCTGTAGCCCAGTCTCCTGTCTCCAGCAGTGGCCAGGACCCGCTGCCTCATGGGACGGGGCAAGAATCCCAGCAGGGGCAGCGAGGGGATAACCTGCCTGACCCCCAGTGCTCAGCACCAGCTCACGCCCTGAAGCAGGGGGGTTTATAGCCCAGCCTGAGCTCTGGGGTAGTTTTATCCTCACGGTTAGAGCTCTGCCTGTTCCTGTTCTCCACCTAAATGTCGAGTCATTTTCTGAATCCTGCTGAACTGCTGACCTCAATAATATATTGTGGCAGTGAGTTCCACAGTCTAATCACGCTGTGTGGGGAAAGAATTTTCTTTCTGGTGCCTTTCAGTATTGGACTGTTCCCGTGTTCTTGTGCTAGGAGATGGGCTGAACCGACATGCCCGATCTCCCTTCCCTCGAGCAGTCGTGATTCTCCCCCTTTAGCATGTCCTGTCACAGCACTGAGCTTGGCCTGCACCAATCCAGCCACCCTGCCTGTTCTCCCCAGGGCGCAGGGCTCAGGCAGTGACACAGGCCTTGTGTGGGGCGCCGGCCTCGGACGGGAGAGCCCTGAGCTGTGGAGCGATCGTGGCTCCAGGAATACCTGCAGAGTCCCTATAAAAAGGGACACCAAGCACAACCCTGGCCCCTGCGGCCTGCATCCCACCCCATCCTGCTTCCCTGGACACACACCCCCGACCTCCTACGGAGCCGATCTGGACCGACGGAGACTGGGAACGTGGGATTCCCCTGAAAGCCTCACAGCCATAAGTCAGCCAGACCCCTAAATGAGCCAGCCCGGGCCAGTCAACCCCCCGGGAAGAGCCAAACCAACCCGCTCAGACCCCACGGCCTGTCTGCAGCAGACAAATGTGCACTGATGTCACGACTTCCCCCAGGCACCCCGGAGAGACCCCCTACGGCAGCCATGGGGCACAGCTGGGGCTCACTGGTATAGGCTGCCTGGGTAGAATCCCCAGAGTCTCCCTGGTGTCTAATACCACGTCCCCAGCCTCCAGCGCCTCTGACCCACATCTCCAGCCTCCAGCAACCCCTGACCCACGTCCCCAGCCTCCAGCAACCCCTGACCCGCGTCCCCAGCCTCCAGCGCCTCTAACCCGCGTCCCCAGCCACCAGCGCCTCCAACCCGCGTCCCCAGCCACCAGCGCCTCCGACCCACATCCCCAGCCTCCAGCACCTCCAACCCACGTCCCCAGCCACCAGCAACCTCTGACCCACGTCCCCAGCCACCAGCGCCTCCAACCCACATCCCCAGCCTCCAGCGCCTC
>NC_048298.1:1718647-1767853 GCF_013100865.1 Trachemys scripta elegans | reverse complement strand
TTCAGGGCGGCAGAAGGTGCCAGGCTAGGGGAGGTAGCTGACATCTGGCTTAGGAAGGCTGCCAGCCTCTGGTGGCACAGTCATGGCGAGGCAGCTAGCGCCTGCAGTCAGCGCCGGAGCTCAGGGTCTGTTCAGAGGAGAATTTTCCAGCTCTCTAAAACCCACAAAAAATACCAGCTCAGCCTAAATTGCGGAGGTGGTGTCGGAGGCTGGGGAGGTGAGTTGGAGGTGCTAGAGGTTGGGGATGTGGGACAGAAGTGCTGGAGGCTGGGGGCATGGGTCGGAGGTACTGGGGATGGGGGTTGGAGGTGCTGGGGTTGTGGGTCAGAGGCCCTGGAGGCTGGAGATGTGGGTCAGGGGTTCTAGCCTCCAGGGCCTCTGACCCATGTCATAGAATCATAGAATTGTAGGATATCTGGGTTGGAAGGGACCTCAGGAGGTATCTAGTCCAACCCCCTGCTCAAAGCAGGACCAATCCCCAACTAAATCATCCCAGCCAGGGCTTTGTCAAGCCTGACCTTAAAAACCTCCAAGGATGGAGATTCCACCACCTCCCTAGGGAACCCATTCCAGTGCTTCACCACCCTCCTAGTGAAATAGTGTTTCCTAATATCCACCCTAGACCTCCCCCCACTGCAACTTGAGACCATTACTCCTTGTTCTGTCATCTGGTACCACTGAGAACATTCTAGATCCATCCTCTTTGGAACCCCCTTTCAGGTAGTAGAAAGCAGCTATCAAATCCCCCCTCATTCTCCTCTTATGCAGACTAAACAATCCCAGTTGCCTCAGGCTCTCCTCATAAGTCATGTGCTCCAGCCCCCTAATCATTTTTGTTGCCCTCCGCTGGACTCTTTCCAATTTTTCCACATCCTTCTTGTAGTGTGGGGCCCCAAACTGGACACAGAACTCCAGGTGAGGCCTCACCAATGTCGAATACAGGGGAACGATCATGTCCCTCGATCTGCTGGCAATGCCCCTACTTATACAGCCCAAAATGCCATTAGCCTTCTTGGCAACAAGGGCACACTGTTGACTCATATCCAGCTTCTCATCCACTGTAACCCCTAGGTCCTTTTCTGCAGAACTGCTGCCTAGCCACTCGGTCCCTAGTCTGTAGCAGTGCATGAGATTCTTCCATCCTAAATGCAGGACTCTGCACTTGTCCTTGTTGAACCTCATCAGGTTTCTTTTAGCCCAATCCTCTAATTTGTCTAGGCCCCTCTGTATCCTATCCCTACCCTCCAGCGTATCTACCACTCCTTCCAGTTTAATGTCATCTGCAAACTTGCTGATGGGGCAGTCCACACCATCCTCCAGATCATTCATGAAGATATTGAACAAAACCGGCCCCAGGACCGACCCTTGGGGCACTCCGCTTGAAACCGGCTGCTAACTAGACATAGAGCCATTAATCACTACCCATTGAGCCCAATGATCTAGCCAGCTTTCTATCCACCTTATAGTCCATTCATCCAGCCCATACTTCTTTAACTTGCTGGCAAGAATACTGTGGGAGACCGTATCAAAAGCTTTGCTAAAGTCAAGGAATAACACATCCACTGCTTTCCCCTCATCCACAGAGCCAGTTATCTTGTCATAGAAGGCAATTAGGTTGTCCAGGCATGACTTGCCCTTGGTGAATCCATGCTGACTGTTCCTGATCACTTTCCTCTCCTCTAAGTGCTTCAGAATTGATTCCTTGAGGACCTGCTCCATGATTTTTCCAGGGACTAAGGTGAGGCTGACTGGCCTGTAGTTCCCCGGATCCTCCTTCTTTCCTTTTTTAAAGATGGGCACTACATTAGCCTTTTTCCTACCATCCGGGACCTCCCCCAATCATCATGAGTTTTCAAAGATAATGGCCATGGCTCTGCAATCACATCCGACAACTCCTTTAGCACCCTCGAATGCAGCGCATCCGGCCCTATGGACTTGTGCTTGTCCAGTTTTTCTAAATAGTCCCGAACCACTTCTTTCTCCACAGAGGGCTGGTCACCTTCTCCCCATACTGTGCTGCCCAGTGCAGTAGTCTGGGAGCTGACCTTGTTCGTGAAGACAGAGGCAAAAAGCATTGAGTACATTAGCTTTTTCCACATCCTCTGTCATCCTAGGTTTCCACATCCTAGGTTGCCTCCCTCATTCAGTAAGGGGCCCACACTTTCCTTGACTTTAACATACCTGAAGAAACCCTTCTTGTTACTCTTAACATCTCTTGCTAGCTGCAACTCCAAGTGTGATTTGGCCTTCCTGATTTCACTCCTGCATGCCTGAGCAATATTTTTATACTCCTCCCTGGTCATTTGTCCAATCTTCCACTTCTTGTAAGCTTCTTTTTTGTGTTTAAGATCAGCAAGGATTTCACTGTTAAGCCAAGCTGCTCACCTGCCATATTTNGGGTCAGACAGTGGAGCCTGTCTGCGGGGTCAATCTGGTTCAGTTCACAGGCCTTCTCAAAGGCTGTGAGGTCGGCATCAATATCCCCCCCCTCCTCGAACTGGGGCAGCAGTTTGGGGTCTAGATTCCCCACACCACTGGCGTCTCGGGGCCCTTCCCCACTTACCCCGCGGCAGGCCCTCTTAGCCCACCGCTCGTCCATCTCCAAGTCGTGCTTCCGCTGCTATACATGGTCCGCTCGTTCTCTCTCTCTGCCCACCAGCCTCCGCTCCTCCAGCTCCAGCTCCTTCGCTTTCAGCTGCAGCTCCAGTCTCCGCAGCTCCTCTAGGGAGGGACCTGACTGGGGTCTCCCTGTACTGACTGGGGAGTCAGGTCTGACCCACTCCCGGTCACTACACAGACTGCCCCCCTGGCTACTCCCCGGCTCTCCGGGCACCCCGGGAGCCCCCCTGGGGTCTGGAGCCTGCGCCTCAGACGGGTCATTCTCTACAAGCTGAGCAATCAGCCGCTCCTTAGTGAGCCTCCCCACGCTCAGCCCCCTCTCCCTGCAGAGACGTGCCAGGTCGCTCTGACGGAGCTGGTTCTAGGCCATGTCCAGGCTGGTTCCGTTCAATACCCTCGTTCTACCGCTGGCAGCCACTCACTGCAAAGCGCCTGCGCCCACAGCCAATGTCTACAGGGTGCAGCCGCGAAACATCCCACTTCTGACACCACGTTGTCACGGACTCACAGGTCGTGCCCACTCTTGGCCCCGTGCGGTCCGTGGGGGGTGCCCCTTTTAGTGAAGCAGCCCTTCTCGGGGGTCCACTCTCTGTCGGGGTCAGGCCCCTCCACCTCCTGGAGCCGCACCTCTCTGAGCCTTAGCACGTCTGTCTCTGCCGTGGGCCCCCTCATGTTGTCCCACAAACTTATACAGGATTGTTTTAGGGGTCAAGGCAAAGATGCCACATTTATTATTAATCTGTAACTATTAGCAAATACCTCAATGCTTATACACATACACTCACACACACACACACACACACACCAAAATGTTCTGCAGCTGCTGGATAGTTACCAGTCCTGAGTGTAGTTTGAGTTTGCTTGAGTTAGGGCTGTTGTCTAGTTCTTCAGCCGTTGGTATTTAAACTTTATCTCATCAGGACGGGCTGGTGCTGGAGGTTGATTCTATCACCCATACATCCCTTATTCACACATCTTAACTAGACTAATAAAATTACAGCGGGGTTTGCAAAAATGAAGGTTGCAGCAAGCCCTTACAAAATGGAGTAAGCGTTTTAAAATGGGGTTTGAATTACAATATGGCACAGAAGTTACAATGTAGGCAAAATGGCAAGTGTAATAAAAGTTACAATGTAGGCAACAGAAGTTACAATGGTACAGTGGATAACTTAAAAACAATTTCATTCACATTGGTTCTACACTCAGGGAGTCCACTCGCTCTGGACCCCCGGAGCCTCCACCCCCAAAGGGGTTGATGCAACCCTGTTCTCTAGACCGGAGTGACTCTCAGCCAGTGTAACACAGGAGGGTTTATTGAGAGTTGAACACAGCACAGGAAACTCTCAGGGCCTCAGGCCTGGCCTCTCTCAGCCCAGCACATCCCAGTCTCTCTGCATCCAGGTGGGCTCTGCCTGCTCCCCCTCTGGGCATCTGAGATCCCCGGCCCCAGGCCCCGCCTCTGTCTATTGTCTTCTCTCCAGGTAAACAGGGTTGTAAACCGGGGCCTCCTCTCCTCGCTTCTGTCCTCTGGCTGGAACCGGCTGGTTAGGTCACTGGGTCCTCACTCTGCAGCCCATTGTCCGCCCACTGGCCAGAACCGGCTGCGTCTCCTCAGCTGGGCCTCCGGGTCACCAGGTCACCGGTCGCTGGGGTATCCATCCTCCTGGCCATCGGCTGGGTCCCCACGTCCTCTCTTTGGTCCTCTGCAAAACAAACTCCCTCTCCCCTCACCTTGTTGAATCAGTAACACCCAGAGAAACTGAGTCCCACCCCCTCCACATGCAAACCATTGAAACCCCACCGAAAACAAGAAAACCCCCCACTTCGTCACACATATGCATGTAAATAAGATGTGGGGTAAGATGCCTAATAATAGTATCGTACGTCGATGATATCCTCATCAGCACAAAAACTAAGGAGGAAAACTTAGAAACATTAGATCCGATTTTACAAAAGATAAAAGGAAACTGGGCGTAAGGTTAGTCCAGAGAAAGCTGAAATAGGCCAGCAGCAAGTAAGTTACCTGGGGTAACACTAGAACAGGAGGGATGGTCACCAGCTAAACAGAGGGCGGAATCATTACAAAAGTTACCGGCTCCAGCAGATGTATCCACCTAAAGGTCATTTTGGGGATTGACAAATTTCTCAAGAGATTTTATAGAAAATGATGCAGAAAAAGACAGTTCACTGTATCCATTGTTGAAGAAAGGCAATAAAGAGGAATGGGGATTAGAACAACAGAAAGCTTTTATTCAGCTTAAAAAGGCATTAACACAAGCCCCAGCCTTAGCATACCCCAAGGTAGGACAATCTTTCGTACTTCAATTAGCTCCTACAAGTGCTGGAATGAGTGCTGGCTTAAGCCAAGACCCTGGCACAGGTCTTCAACCAGTGGCATATGCCTCTGAGATGTTGAACGGAGCAGAACAAGGATTTACTCCTTGTGCAAAAGAGGTATTGGCATTGGTTTGAGTTTTGCAACATTGGGAGTATCTAGTAGGACTATCCCCAGTGCTTCTTAAGACATCCCATTCACCCATGAAATATGTGCCACTCCCAGCACTCCACACGGCCTCCGGGCCAGCACGCCTACCCCTGCTGCTCCACCCCGGGGCAAAGCATGGACAGCCGTGGCTTCACCTACACTGACCAGGGAGAGCCACAGATGATGTATCTGCATTAATGTTCCTTCCTCTGGTTTATTTATTCAGGTGCCTACATTTTTGCGGTTAAAATGTACGTCCTTTTCATTTCTTTGTTTGGAGATGTTTTTGTTAGGGAATAAAACGCTTTTGTTTTGAAAGTGATTCATCTTTATTAGTTTACTACACAAGGTGCGTAACGCCTGCTGGCAGCGAAAGCAGTGCTCTTGTACGCTCACTACCCATCGGATCTGTGCCAAACAATGCCAAACAAACCATAAATGTACACACACCCGCCTCAGCAGTAATAGGGGCGCTGGTGATGATTTGTGTACAGATGTGCTGTAAGTAACAGGCAATTCCTAACAGGCCCCCAGGCTGCTACCCCCCAGTTGAGCACAGTCCACCACAGCAAATGACTGCGGCTTGCTGTTAAAACACCTTTCAACGCTTCCCTCGGCGGTATAGCTCCTCACTGAGCTCGTCTGATGGGTCTTGGGTCTGGCTGTTCCAACGCAGCAGACAGCCCCTCCACTACCACCCCACGGCAACTTCCCCCTTTGCATCACAGATATTATGCAGGATACCACAGGCAGCTATAGCCATTGGGTTGTTTTTCACACTGAGATCCAATCTGGTGAGTAAACAAGGCCAGCGTCCTTCCAATCTACCAAAGCACGTTCACTGGCATTCTGCACCTGCTGAGCCGGTAGTTGAAGCTCTCCGTGGTGCTGTCGAGGTGGCCGATGTGCGGCTTCAGGAGCCAGGGGGGTAAGGGGTAGGCTGGGTCCCACAGGATCATACTTGGCCTTTCAACAGCGCCATTGGCAATCCGCCGGTCGGCAAAGAAGGTCCCTGCTCGTGGCTTTCTGAACAGGCCTGTGTTCTTAACGGTGTGAGTGTCATGCACCTTCCCTGACCAGCCCACGCAGATGGCAGTGAAGTGTCCCTGGTGATCCACCAATGTTTGCCTAACCAGGGAAATGTAGCCCTTTCTGTTGATGTACCTGTGGGTGAGGGGCGTGGGGCATCTACAGATGTATGTCGGAGCATTGCCAGCAGATCGAGGGAAGTGATTATTCCCCTCTATTCGGCACTGGTGAGGCCACACTTGGATTATTGCGTCCAGTTTTGGTCCCCTCACTACAGAAAGGATGTGGACAAATTGGAGACAGTCCAGCGGAGGGCAACGAAAATGGATTAGGGGGCTGGGGCACATGACTTATGAGGAGAGGCTGAGGGAACTGGGGTTATTTAGTCTGCAGAAGAGAAGAATGAGGGGGGATTTGATAGCAGCCTTCAAATATCTGAAGGGGGTTCCAAAGACAATGGAGCTCAGCTGTTCTCAGTGGTGGCAGGTGACAGAACAAGGAGCAATGGTCTCAAGTTGCAGTGGGGGAGGTCCAGGTTGGATATTAGGAAACACTATTTCACTAGGAGGGTGGTGAAGCACTGGAATGGGTTACCTAGGGAGGTGGTGGAATCTCCATCCTTAGAGGTTTATAAGGTCCAGCTTGACAAAGCCCTGGCTGGGATGATTTAGTTGGGGATTGGTCCTGCTTTGAGCAGGGGGTTGCACTAGATGACCTCCTGAGGTCCCTTCCAGCCCTGAGATTCTCTGATTCTATGTCAGATGATGTACTCTGGTGCTGTGGGGTCACAATGGGGATGTGTGTAGAGTCTATTGTCCCACCGCAGTTCAGGAACCCTGTAGCAGCAAAGCCAGCCATGCGGCACATCCTGCACAATGCCGAGAGTCACTGTCCTGTGGAGCAGGACCTGATCAATGCCCTGCACACTTGCATGACAATGGCCCCGCCACACTGGATTTTCCCGCTCCAAAATGACTTCCCACTGACCGGCAGCAAATCCGGCATTGCACATTTCCACAGTGTGATCGCCACTCGCTTCTCCACTGCCAGTGCAGCTCCCGTTTGGTGTCCGTACACTGGGAGCCTGGGGCAAGCTCGGCACACAGATCCAGGACCATGGCCTTGTGCATCCGAAAGTTCTGCAGCTACTGCTCGTCATCCCAACCATGCACTATGACGCGACCCCACCAGTCAGTGCTTGTGTCTCAAGCCCGGAAACGGCGCGCCACCATTTGCAGCTGCTTTGCAAACGCCACTGTGACCTTGGCAGAGCAGGTGCCAACTCATGCCAGGCCTCACCGAACACTTACAAATGCATGGCTGGGACCCAGTCTGGCTCACCCTGTGCTGGCATTATGAAAATAGGGAACAGCTGTTGATAAGATTGTGTTTGGACTTTATGAAATGCCTGTAGGATGCTGCGTGGATCGACCTCACTTATAACTCTATAGCCTCTGGGTATAAAGTTATATTGGGTGTTTGCATTGTAAAGGCTCTGTAACTGTTTAACTCACCTAACAGGAAAAGGAGCATTAATTTAGGTAACATGCTTGTCCTGCCCACAAGATGATCCACTGAAGACAAATGAGGTATTATATAACATCCTGTTGACTATGTTCCTCCCTCCTTCCAGGAAGGAGAGACCGACACATGAACTCATCCCACCAGCTTGGACTCTGGGGTGGAGGCGATAAAAATCCCCAACAAGGAGAAACTGGGTCTTGTTTGTTGCTTGGCCTCCCACAGGGCTGGAGCTACAAAACAGAAGCAGGGATCTCCAGGGTCGACCTGGGTTAGCCCTACAAGCCATTCAGTGCTGACAGATTGCTACAACTCTCTTGCCTTTTAGAACCAGAGATTAACTCGTTTGTGTAGCTACGTTGCCTGCTCTAACCTGTAAATAATAACTCTCTTGTTTCTTTTTCCTAGTTAATAAATCCTGCGTTAGTTTGCTATAGGATTGGTTACCAGTGTGTCTTTGGTGTGAGCTCCGAGGTACAAACTGATGTGGGGTAAGTGACTGGTCTCTTGGGACTGGAAGCAACCTGACTCTTTTGTGATCTGCGGTGTCTGGCAACCAACCATCACTGGCCCCAGGGGACGCTCTGTGGCTCCGTGGTAAGACGGTTCTTGTGCTGTTGGAGTTCACACTTGTTCCTGGGTTGGTGGAAGCTAATTAGATGTAAGCAGAGTCCGGATGAGCTCTACCCTGACATCTGGCGGTGAATTATGGCGAGTGTGGAAAAGAACTCCAGGGGCTGATCTTGTTTGCATAGGCACACCCACTCGCCTGGCATGAAACAACAGCAACTCAAAGTGGTTACTTTGGCTGGTGTGGGATCCCCAGTTTTCTCTGTTATTGGGGCAGGAAGAATAAAGTTTTGTTACCCTGATTCTGTGAATCAAGGCCAGTGGAACTGTTGTATGACAGAAGGACTGAGGGAGTCTTTCACCATCACCTAAGTAGCACTTGCTTGACAAGGGGCATGGGTTACAAAACCCAGTGAATTGAGAGAGGTTGGGAGTGGGTATTTGTACTTGGTGGTGTGGGCTTGTTTTCAGAGCCTGAAACACCCATTGCACCTTCTCCTCTCTCCACTGTTGAATGTCAGAGCTAACTTTGATTCCATTAGGGGTTTAGTTATAAGCTGCTGAGCTGAGTTTGCTTCAGGCCAATAGTGCACCAGCACTGGGGCTCCACTGTTAAGAGCTGAAATCATAAAAGAGCTAAAGTTATTAAGAGCGGAGATCACTGAGGCTGTGTTAACTAGTGGGGAAGCCTGAAGCTATATTGCTAAGTGGCTGGCGGAGCAGCTAGCAGAGTGGAGCCTCGTGGGGATGAATGGAGCTGAGCGGCTCACAGGTCAGTGAGCGGACCGGCTGGAGGAGCAGCTAGCAGAGCAGAGCCTTGTGGGAGCGGCCCAAGGGATGGCTAAAGCGGAGCGGAGCGGCTTACAGGTTGGGGAGCGGAGCAGAGCAGAGTGGAGCAGCTGCCAGAGCAGTTCGTGGGATGGCAGGAGAGGGACTGCGGGTGGAGTGGAGCATCTTGTGGTGAAGGCTGCGGTGGAACCCCACGGAAAAGCAGCTGGTTGGCCTCGGATCACGTAAGGTGCCCCTTAACACCCTGCTCACCCCCCCCCCCCCCGAACTCTGGGGCTGCACTGATCCGGGACAGCGGCTTTGGGGGGTTGTTGGACTTTTGGGACTTTGGTAATTCTTGGGTTGCTGGTTTCAAGAACCAACGGGAAAGGACACGGCCCAATCTGCTGGGGTGGGTCTTCGCTCATGGTTTGGTCTATGAACTCTAGTTGTGGTGTTTTCCCAATTTAATGCTATGTCATTTACCTCATGTTATTAAACATTTTCTGCTACACCGAGGCTCTGTGCTTGCGAGAGGGGAAGTATTGCCTCTTCGAGGCGCCCAGGGGTGTGTGTAAGATTTTCCCAGGTCACTGGGTGGGGGCTCGAGCTGGTTCTGTGTCACGCTGTTGGGAAGGGACCCCTATGTACTGAACCCGGCCCTTGCTGCTATCAACTGGCCTGGCAGAAGGGTTACATATAGAACACACGACCAGTTTGTTGCGTCTGCCCTGAGGCTGGCACTCACGGCTGTGAACCGCTCCAGACAGCGTGACAGCCGCCAACAGCCTTGAATTGGTCCTCGCTGTGACCCACGGCAAACTGACCGCCTGGAAGTCATCACATTCCCTGTGGTTCTTCTTGCGGCTGTGCAAATTCCAGAGGATCATGCGTCCTGTGCTTGCCACCCTCATGCCAACCGTGCACAGCTGAGCAAGCGCCACACGTCTGTCACAGAGGGAGAACTGCAACAGGTCCAGTATGGGTTCCTGGGAATTGAAAATAGGCCTGGAAATTATAGGATAAAGATGATATTATGGGATGGAGAGCACTGCATTATGGGAAGTTGGCCGCTTGCTCCAGGCACCCTGAGCGAGTTGTTTTGGCCTCACCATGCATTGCCAAAACTACCCAAAAGCCAGTGCGCTGGGTGGTGGTGGGTGCACACGCTTACCTCCCCATGGTGCGCCGCACTCTGCAGTGACACAAGCACTCCTGGTGAGTACACACGCCGCCGACACAAGGAGCTGAGTGTGCACCTGCACAAGGGATGTACTAACCACAGCGGCTGCATGCTGATGTAACGGACATCGGCAAAACTTTGTCACGTAGGCATGGCCCAGGTCTAGAACTCACAGCCAGTGTGCGGTTTGTGCCCTGGGTCTTAACGGTCTGCCCCGAGGCTGGGACTCCCGCTCTTCTGAGTCATTGCATTACCAGCACTTCTTGTCTCTTAGGGGAGGGCCCTCCAAGGGTTCAGCCACCCGCCTCCCTGGGAGAAAGCGCCAGTTGTGGCTAGCTGATTGGCTCCGTAGCTGGGTGACAGTTAATGAAGTAACAAGCACCTGGGCCTAATAAAGAGCGTTTGCGGGTTCATTCGGGGGGGCCCAGAACGGAGAGGGGAAGCTCCAGGGGAGAGCGCGCCTCAGGGGAGCTGGGTACGAAGCTAGGCCCAGGAAAGCCCCCAGAACACAAGGAGAGGAAGCTCCAGGAGACAGAGACTAGACAGCTCTGCAGCAGACCGACCTGGGAGGAGCTGCCCTGAGTTAATAGGGGAGAGGCTGCAGGCAGGGGAGAAGCCTGGGGACTCCAGCAGCAGAAGGCTTGTTTACATACCACGTTTACATAAACTAGACCCCTCACGGGGCTACTGCATTCTTACCTCCTTGACTTACTGAAAGCCCACGAGGGGAAACCGAGGCAGGGACGTAACTGAGGTTCCACACCGGTCTGCTAGGGGGCGCTCCAGTGGTGAGTTCCTGCCATGGCACCGAGCAACAGCCCAGTCACCTGTAAACCCAGATTTATTAATACTAGCGAGAAAAGGGCCGTAAAACAAAAGCACCGATTTGCAGGACAGCTCTAGGTTTATACTCGTCATAACCTGATCCGGATGGGGCGTCTTCGGCGCCGCGACAGTCACATGGAGAGAAACCACCTTGCACCCCCAAGAGGAGTGAGGCGACGTGACCAGCCAAGGGCCGTTGTTATAGTAGAGGCATAGCCCGGGTAACACATTCCTTCCTCCGTTGTGTGTAGCCAAGCGCAGCTCCGCTGCACAGCCGACCGGCAGAGGGTGTCCGGGAGCTCGGGCTCAGCGCTAACGAGTTCTCAGCTCTAGCACAGTCTTAACCCTGCTTACGTGTCCTCAAACCCGGCACCGGGCTCCGTCGCAGCCTCTCCGCGGCCCACAGCAACGGGAGCTGCAGCGTCTGTGACCCAGTCCAGTCCCAGAAGGCAGCGCCCGCGGCAGCACGGGCCTGCATGCAGCACAGAGAGGTCTGGCGAACCAGGGTACCTCTGAAAGGATTCAGAGGCACCTCGGACAGGCGTGCCTGCACGGAAATATCTACTACGCTCTAAATCCACGTCCTGTCTTAATCCACATTAGCTTCCAAGGCCTGGTCTACACTACAAAGTGATACCGATGTAAACTGCCTTGTATCAGCCTAGTGCCTACACTTCCATTGATCTCCCACCAATGCCAGTGCCCCATTACGCCGACATAACAGCACCTCCATGAGCCACGGTCGATGTGTGGCGTGTAGACAAGCCCAAATCTCTCAGGGCAGGGGAGGGAAGTCAGAGGGGCCGCTCCAGTGTTGGCCAGGATGGGTGCTGGTGTCGATCGACCAGGAACAGGGGAGCGGGGGCAGATGAAAGGTGAGTTGGGCAGATCGAACAGGAAGAGATCCTAGACAAGTTGGGGGCTGCCCGGTACCTCACTACTATGAATCTCACCAAAGGCTACTGGCAGGTGCCTTGGACCCAGAGGCCAGGGCGAAGTCTGCCTGATCTTCGGGTTCCTGGTCCTGCTTCTCGGCCTCAAGGGGCACCTGCCACCTTCCAGCGCATTACCGAGGGGGAGGGAGGACTTTGCTCTGGCGTATATTGATGATCTTTGTGTCATTAGCCAGACCCAGGAGGAACATGTGTCCCAGGTGAAGAGGGTGCAGAGTTGCCTCCAGGATGCAGGACTGACTATAAAGGCGGAAAGTGCAAGGTAGGGATGGCAGAGGCATCATACCTAGGCCACAAGGTGGGGGGTGGCCACCTGAAGCCAGAGCCAGCCAAGGTGGAGGCCATCAAGGACTGGCCGCTCCCCAGACTAAGAAGCAGGTCCAGGCTTTCATTGGGATGGCGGGGTACTACCGGAGGTTTGTGCCCCACTTTAGCTCCCTGGCAGCTCCCCTCATGGAGCTGTGTCGAAAGGGAAAGCCAGACAAGGTGGTCTGGACCGAGCAGTGCCAGAGGGCTCTCTGTGAGCCGAAGGGGGCACTTATCCAGGGGCCGGTGCTGGTAAACCTGGATTTTAACAAACCCTTCCTGGTGTTCACCGACGCCTCGGACACAGGGCTGGGGGCGGTGCTGATGCAAACTGATAAGAACAGATACTACGTTTGCGCCACAGCTCAGAGAGCCGAGAAGCGATAAGGGGGAGAGACACCCCATTGTGTACCTGAGCGAGAAGCTGCTGCCCCGGGAGCAGCACTACGCGGCCATCCAGAAGCAATGCCTGGCCCTGGGGTGGGCCCTTAACAAACTGCAGCCGTATCTATTTGGGTGGCGCTTCACCGTGTGCACCGACCATTCGCCCTGACGTGGCTGCACCAAATGAAAGGGGCCAATGCCAAGCTGCTGAGGTGGGCCCTGCTCCTCCAGGAGTATGACATGGAGGTGGCCCATGTGAGGGGGAGTGCCAATGTTATAGCCGATGCTTTATCACGGGGCGGGGCCCTGAACTGCCCCAGGTCACTGGCTAAGTGACCCCGCTCAGTTCAGACTCGAAGGGGGAAGAGATGTGATGAAGTGGGGGATTTTCTTGTTTTTCCAATGGTTTGCATGCGGAGGGGGTGGGACTCAGTGTCCCTGGGTGTTACTGGTTTAATGAGGTGAGGGGAGAGGGAGTTTGTTGGTACACTGGACCAGCAACGGAACTTGGGACCCCGGCCAATGACCAGGAGAATGGACACCCCAGCGACTGGTGACCGGGAGGCCCAGCTCGGGAGTCACAGCCGGTTCGGGCCAGTGGGAGGACAATGAGCTGAGGAGAGAGGACCCCAGTGACCTGACCCACCGGTTTCAGCCAGTGGGGAACAAAGGACGGCTGAGAGGAGAGGAGGCCCAGGTGACCCAGTTTACCTGGATAGAAGACAAAGGACAGAGACGGGGCTTGGGAATAGGTGATAATGGATACCCAGCTGGGAAGCAGGGGGGCTCGGGGCTGGAGAGAGAGAGTGGGCAGAGCCCACCTGGATGCAGGAGAAACCTAAATGTCCTGGGCTGAGGTTTGCTAGGTCCAAGGGCCCGGAGAGTTTTCTGTGCTGGGTTCAGACACTCAACAAACCCTCCTGGTTTATGCTGGCTGAGAGTCACTCCAGTCTAGAGAACAGGGTTGCACTATTCCCTCTGGGAGTGGAGGCTCCGGGGGTCCAGAGCGAGTGGACTCCTTGAGGGGGCCCACGGCAAGAGATAGGCGTGCTGAGGGCTCAGAGAGGTGCGGTGCCAGGAGGCAGAGGGGTTTACCCCCCAGGAGAGAGTTGACCCCCGAGAAGGGCTGTCGCTCTGAAGGGGGTTCCCCCCAGGGACCAAGAATGGGCACGACCTGTGAATCCATGACACGTGGATTCCAGATGCTTCTTTCACAGAGCTCCCTCCAACCCGCCTCTGTACCCTAATACTCGTGCGGGTGAGAGCCGTCCCACCTTCGGATGATCCCACTGAGAAGGGCAGAGGACCAGGGAAGGGGCCTGTCCCCCCAGCCTGGCAGAGGTGTGAGCCAGGGGCCGTTGTGCCTCTAACATTGCTTTCCCCGGGTCCTCAGCAGGTGTCTCCTGGGTGTGTTTCCCCTGGCTGCTCTGAGCCAGAACCCAGTGTTGGGGGCCGTGTTCCCAGGGGTGCCGAGCACTAAAGAACACCCAGAGGCTGCCAGCGAGAACGCACTTCCGCTGCCACAATGCATTTATTACGTTTGGGATTTCCCAGTCAGGCACTACCGGCCCCGGCAGCCAGCACGTCCTCCCCACCCTCAACGCTCACGCCTGCCCCAGGGCTGCCCCGGAGCCCAGCACAGGAGGCACTTTCTCTCGGGGGGCTGGTCCCTACTGCCGACCTGCAGCTACCAAGCTGCTGAGTCGAGACAGGGGCAGCAGCCCGGCAGGCGTGTCTCGTTCCCACAGTCCGTGGCACTTGGTGTCTAACCAGCGCAGGGCTGTCCTCAGGCTGGCTTTCTCTCCGGTGTCGCTCGGCCTGTCCCGCCGGCACCGCTCACACACCGCCAGTTTCCCTAGGAACCACAGGAGGAGAGAATGCATGAACTCAGCCGATTCTTTTCAAACTCTTGGATGCAAGTTATCTGGTCCTGATGATTTAAAAAAATTCCACTTTCCTAGTTCGTAGAATCACAGAAACCTAGGGTTGGAAGGGACCTTGAGAGGTCATTTAGTCCAGGCCCTTGTGCTGAGGCAGGACCGAGTAAACCTAGCTCATCCCTGACAGGTGTTTGCTTCACCTGTTCTTAAAAACTTCCAATGACGGGGATTCCACAACCTCCCTTGGAAGTCTGTTCCAGAGTTTAGCTACCTTTAGAGCTGGCAAGTTTTTCCTAATACCAACCCTAATCTCCCTTGCTGCAGATTAAGCCCAATGCTGCTTGCCCTGCCTTCAGCGGACACGGAGAACGATTGATCCCCATCCTCTGTCTAACAGCCCGTAACATGGTTGAAGACGGTTCTCGGGTCCCCATTCGGTCTCTTTTCTCAGGACTAAACATGCCCAGTTGTTTGACCTTTCCCCATAGCTCAGCTTCTCTAAACCTTTCGTCATTTCTGTGCTCTCCTCTGGACTCTCTCCATCTTATCCCCGTCTTTCCTAAAGTGCAGCACCCAGACCTGGACACCGCAGCCAGCTGAGGCCTCCCCAGTGCCAAGCAGAGCGGGACAGTTACCTCCCGTGTCTGACATACAACAGCCCAGGATGAGATCAGCCTCTTCGCAGCTGCATCCCGCTGGTGCCGGATCTGTAGTTTGTGAGCCGCTGATCTCCCAGCCCCTTTGCACATGCCATCCCTTGGACAGCACAAAGCCACCAGGAGCATCATGTGCCATATCACAGGGGGGCTGTGACGTTCCCCGGCTGTTATCCGGACCGGTGATCTGCTGGGTCACTCCAATCCTTGACTCTGGGAGCCAGCCTGACCCTGCTCTGCTGTGAGAACCCCCACTCCTGGGCTGTTCACACACAGCCTCTGGCACGTCAGCTGCTCCCAGCTACGTGAGTGAGCACTTCTGGCCAGCCGCTGCTTGGATAGTGCAAGCAAATGACACTAGCCAATATCTCCGGTCCCAGACACAACCTTAGGAATCTCCGTCTTGCAGTGTCCAGTTATGCCCGCTGGACGCTACAAGCTTATACGAGTTTGTCAATTTAACAACGAAATTGATATGTACCAGACTTGTTATCCTAAGGGGAGTCTCTGACACGCTTCAAACCAAACACGCTGCTCCAGGTAGAACAAACAACTGTAAGCAGCCAGAATGAGCTCTCCGCTGACATCTGGTGGTGAGCTGTGGAAAAGGACTTCAGGGGCTCATCTCGTTTGCATGGGCACACCCACCCTGCCTAGCACGATGGGACTGCTGGCCCAAATGGTCACTTTGGCTGCTCTGGGACCCCCAGTCTCTTTGTTACTGGGGCAGGAGTAATAAAGGGTTGTTATTCTGGTTATGGAATCAAGGACAGTAGAACTGTAATTGGCATTTAATGACTGAGGGACTCGCCCTCAACTAAGCAGCACGTGCTAGGCAAGGGACATGGGTTCCAAAGCCCAATAAATTGAGTGTGTAAGTGTATGCTTTTTTTATCTATTTTCTTTGGAAAAACCCCAAACACCATGTTGACCCTGCTCTCTATTGTGTAGCAATAGAGCTAGTTTAGACTAACTTAGGAGTCTAATGACTGTATCTAGGTATTAGACTTACTTTGGGCTATGTGGTTCTAATGCAGGAAAACTATCTGGATGCAGCAACAGTGAGGCTCCCCTATTAGCAGCTGAAATCACCGAGAGCTGTATTAAGTGGGTGGGGCTGAAGATATATTAGTGAATGGCTTGGGGAGAGGTGTGGCTGGCAAAGACTGGAGCAGAACCCCATGGAGAGGCGTAGGGACCGGCCCTCGAGGGCCCAAGCAGCAGAGAGTGTAAGGTGCCTCCATACCTTCCACCCAGGGTGGGAGGTGAACTCTGCAGATGAACTTCTGAACTCTGGGGCTGCACTGACCAAGGACAGCAGCTGTGAGTGGGGTGACTTTTGGGTTGCTGGACTTAAGACCCTGAGGGGAAAAGGACACTGCCCAACTTACTTGGGGTGGGTCGTTTGCTCATGGTATGTGTTTATGAATCCTGTTTGTGGTGTTTCCCCAACATAATGCCGCATTGTTTCCCTCCTTTATTAAAAGGCTTTTGCTACACTCAGACTCCATGCTTGCGAGAGGGGAAGTATTGCCTCTTAGAGGCAGCCAGGGGGCGGTGTGTAATTGTCACAGATCACTGGGTGGGGGCTCAAGCTGATTTTGTGTTGTATTGTTGAGAAGGAACCTCTAGATAGTGAACCTGGCCCTTGTTGCTGCCAACTCTGATGGGCAGAAGGGTTACACAAACAAATTTATTAATTACAAAGATAGATTTTAAGTGATTATAAGTCAAAACACAAGAAGCCAGATTTGGTTAAATGAAATAAAAGCAAAACACATTCTAAGCTGATTTTAACACTTACAATGTCCTTACAAACTTAGATGCTTCTCACCACAGGCTGGCTGTTGGTTGTTCTTCAGCCAGGCTCTCCCCTTTGATCAGCGCTTCAGTCGCTTGGTGGTGATGTCTGTAGCTGGAGGCGGAAGAGAGGAAGAGCCTGGCAAATGTCTCTCCCTTTTATCATGTTCTTTCTTCCCTCTTGGCTTTGCCCCCCCTTCAGAGTCAGGTGAGCATTACCTCATCATAGTCCCCAACTGACCAAGGGAAGGGGGGTGACTCACTCAGAGTCCAACAGATCCTTTGTTGTTGCCTAGGTCAGCGTCCTTTGTTCCTGTGAGGCTGGGATGAGTTTGTCCCATACATGCCCTGATGAGGTGTGAACTGCCCCTCTGCTTTTGGAGAGTTTTTGCCTGGGCTTGCTTTAAGCCATGAGGACACTTTTTCAGCCTCATAACTATAGACATGAAATTACAACCTGTAACATCACTATAACAACAATGTTCAGTGCATCATGAGCCTTCTGAAGACACCCGACTTGACAAACTTTGCATTGGACACCACACAATCATGTTATACGGATGAACATGGGGGTGCAGGGTGTTCCCCTGAGGTACAGAGTGCCACTCTCCTCTCGTGAGCATGCCCTGTCCAAGTCTGTGTGCCTGCCCACTCTCTCTCTCTCTGTTTGTGGTGGGTCTTCAGCGACTCAGCCCTCTGGCCAAGTCTCACAGTCTGTATGTGAAATACAAATCAAACCCCTTCTGGGGTAAACAGTCCAACAGGGGCCTTTCTCTCCCTGTAGCCCTCCCTGAGCTCAGGTCTTTACTTAGTCTGTAAATGATCTCAGCCCTGGTCTCGAGCCGTACCCCCAGGGCTCCCTCCCTGGAGGTGATGTCTTCCCCCTCTCCTGGCCTTTCTGGCCCCAGCACTCCAGCTGGGCCACTAACCAGTTCAGTTCCCTTTCCAGGTATGCATCAAAGTCCAGGCCACTTCTCCAGTGGCTAATGGGGCCTCCGGGTCCTAGCTCAGGGACCCTACGAATAGCAGCCATCTGCCACATACCTTTAACTAAACTGCTACAATTCCCTGGGCCATTTGCCTGTGGCCCCAGCACATTCTTCACCCTTAACTCAGGGCCTTGTGCTGGCTGAGTCCTAGTAGCCAGTCCGGAGCTCTTTCTTGCTCCCCTGGCCCCTACCAGCAACTGCTCCCGTCCAGGTCCTGGAGGTCCTTCAGGCAGCCAGGAGCACCAACTTAACTCCTCTGGCTCCTGGCAGCAACTGCTCTCTGCTCTGCACTGCAGCTCCTTTTATATGGGCCTGCTGGGCCCAGATTGGCTGCTCCCTGCAGCCCCCTCTGATGGGCTGCATCCCACGTGGCCTCTATAGGCCACTTGGAGGACTCACTTCCACTTCTTCTTTCTGGGATGGGGTGTGGTAGGACCCTCAGGCCGCCAGCAGGGTCACATGCCTCCATAATGTTCTGTCTTGAGTCAAGTCTGGAGTAGGATGCCTGTGAGGGACAGGTGTCTGACACCATCCAGCCATCGTGTTTTTGGTTTTCCAGGGGGTCTTTTTCTGCCTTCTTTCATTGGATCAAAGTTGAAGATGGTTCTCACAGAGAAGTTGGCAGGCATTTGGAGTAGATGAACATACCACCTTAGAGACCATTGGGTGACTGTTTGAGAGAGCCGGGCCTGTTTCATTAGAAAATGCATCTTTTCATTCTACTTGGATTCACACCATTTGAGGGGTCTGATTTTTGGAAGATGCTTCTTCTAGATGGTGTCCAACTTCACTCAGCTATTCCCCATTTTGTATGTGTGCATTTGATCTTTCCTTCCTAAGTGCACTTGTCGTTAGTGAATTTCACCTTGTTGATTTCAGACCAATTCTCCACTTTATGAAGGTCAGTTTGAATTCTAGTCCTGTCCCCCAAAGTGCTTGCACCCCCTCCAGCTTGGTGTCACCCACAAATTTTATAGGCATGCTTTCTGCTCCATTTATTAATGAAATTATTGAATAGTCCTGCCCCCCCCCCACTAGAGACATCCTCCCAGTTTGATAGCTAATGGGTGGTTCTACTCTTTAAGGATATTTTTTCAACCAGTTCTCCACCCACTTATAGTCATTTCTTCTGGACCACATTTCTCTAGTTGGCTTATGAGAATGTCACGTGGGACTGTGTCAAAAGCTTTACTCAAATCGAGATAAGTCATGTCTGCTGCTCTCCTCCCATCCACTAGGACAGTAAGCCAGCCAAAGAAGAAAATTAGGTTGGTTCAGTGTGGTTTGCTCTCAACAAATTCATGTTAGCTCTCACTTATCACCCTCTTACTCTCCAGGTCTCCGCTGGCTTTCAACACAGCCGAAGGCTGCTGCCAGGGTTTCACTCCATTTCAAAGGCGGTTGTGGCAGTCACACTCTGCGCCAGTGCTTGGACGGCCTGGCCGCCCTGTGATGGGCGATTTGAGAGTCTGCGTTCAAGCTTCGTCCCTGCATGACCTGCCCCGCTCCTGGGAGAAAGGGCTGAAGTGGGGGAACTTCTTACCTCCTGACCAACCTGGGGCACCCGATTCCTCTTCCCTGGCAGGAGATTTGCTCTGAGCCGTAAGATTCCAGGAGAAGAGTCTCGGGAAAGGGAAATGACATTGGTTCTAGTGTGTGCCAGTACCTGTTTGCTCCCCTGGGCTGCACTGGGGAGAGGCAGCGCAGTTGGACCATCTCGGCCCTTTCTTCCCAGGAGCCAGTCCCCCATCCTGTACGTGTAACCGCCAGCCTTGGTTCCTCCCACCCAGCTCAGTCTGGGTTGCTTTCGGCAGGCGTGACCAGCTCCTTCACTCGCTGGCTGGAGAGAGGGGCTCTGCGAGGGGAGTTCAGGATATTTGATGGGAGTCCCTTTACCTTCTCTGGACTGAGCCGTCTGTCTCCATTTTCCCCAGGGTTGCTCCTGAGAGATGGGAGAGTGTCCCCGACAATCGCTTGCCCATCCTTGCCACCACGCTGCGACTGGCTCCCGAGGGCAGCTGGGAATCAGGCACCAGCTGCAGGGAGAGACCACGTGGTAACGCTTACCCTGATGTGTGTTTGTAAGGCAGCCATCGCTGTGCCACCGGGGCACAGCCTGTGTGGTTTGGAGCAAGAGAAATTGGCACTCTGCAGTCACAGGGCTGAGCTCTCCGCTCGGTGCTCACCTGTCCCTGGGGGTCCCCGAGGGGATGTACTGGGATGTCTCCAACTCCAGCTTCGACCTCGGACTCGACCCCCATATCCCCTACAGGTCCCACAGAACAAGGGGATGGAGAGGGGGCCCCAAGGCAGCCCCCTGCATGTGGGGACGCAGAGGGGCCCCGAGAGCATCCCGGCCCCTGGGTCCTGGGGACAGAGAGGGGACCCCAGGGCATCCCAGCCCCCAGCACGTGGGGAAGGAGAGGGGCCCCCAGAGCATCCCGGCTCCCCGCATGTGGGGACGGAGAGGGGCCATAAGACCTCCTATCCCTCTCCCTGGCCCCAGAGCCCCAGAGGGGCTGCCCTCACAGCCCTGGAGTTATGAAGCCAGCACCCCCTGTGCCTGGCTGTCAGGCTCAGCGTCCAGGCAGGGCAGTTGAATGACCTGCACCTGTTGGGCCCGTCGCTGGCCTGGGGCTGCAGCGAGCCTGTCCCGGCTGGCGCCGCTCGCCGCACCCCCGGGCGACGTACCTGTGCAGGGGAGCTGGTGGAGGAGCTGCCCACGCTGAGCACCAGGCTGTGCGGGATGTGGATGGAGGGGTCCTTGGTGGTGATGGAGAGCCCCCACTGCAGGATGTCCGCCAGCCGGCTCCAGAGCGTGAACACGGCGTCAGGGTGCGCCTGGTGCAGCCGCAGGTAATAAACCTTCCCCGTCACCACCTGCACCCGCAGCAGGCGCCGGCCGCTGTCCTGGACCGACAGTCTGACGTACCTCAACGGGAGGAGCCTAGAGCCAAGGGAAAGCACAGGATGCCCAAGTCCCCAGGGACAGGAGCGAGCGGCTGGCTCTGGGGTGTGGACCGGGTCTGGCAGCAGGAGGGCCTCGCCCACCCCACTGAGAACTCAGAGGGAGGGGCCCCAAAGGGACTGGCTGCAGAGCCCCATCCCCCCGCACGGGGACTGGCTAATGAGGGAGGGGACACAGCATGCACGGCCAGACAGGGGCTGGCTTACAAAGGGTTAATGGCACACAACTCCCCGTCAGCATGGCAGTGACCCCAACTTAGCGCCTGGGGGTGTCTGGGCTCCCTCTCTGCAGGAGCAGGACGAGGGGGTGCTGGGGCCCCCTGGATTTAGCAGCACAGTGGCAGCATCCCCAGGCACCCCAGCCACGTGGGGCTGGTGCCGCAGAGCATGTAGGGGGACACAGGTGACAGGCACAGTGTGGGCTCCACCAGGCCCCATGGCCGGAGCTGCGGGCCAGGGCAGCGCTCGGCACGCCAGGGCCCCAGACTCACGCACCCTGCCAGGGCACTGCAGTTAGCATGCTGCACATGGGAGAGGGGCAAGGGCAGGGGGGCGTCCTGCCCTGGCCCCAGGGGGGCGGGATTCGGTGGGACCCAATGGGCTTTTCCATCTCAGACGTCCAACAGCTAAATCCCAGCACCTGAGAGCTCCCAGCTAAGCTCCTCACCCCCACCCTGTTCCTCACCTGCTAAGGGCCATGGAGGGCTCCTGGGGCTGGCCTGCCCTCCCGGGCGGGCTTTCTCCCAGCACTGCGAGCCTGGCGATCAGGAGCACGTTGGGGAGGGGCAGGCAGGGCTCCGAGGACGTCACCCCCAGGGTCACCAGTGTGGGGGCATTGTGGATATCCACCCAGTTCCCCTGCTTCGTCACCTGCAGCGAGAAGGCCCCGGGTCAACAGCAGGAGACGGGAATGGACCCTCCCACCCTGCCAAGCCACCGGTGCCAGGACCCGGAGGAGAGGACATGCCCCTAAGGTTCGCTCGGTCGCATAACGGAGCCAATCACCAGCTCCCAGGTGCCTTTCCTCCCAGTGCTTCCACGGGCTCTGAGAGCTCGCTGCTCCCCTGGTCTGAGGCTAGCGCCCAGTGAAAAACCATCCCCGTCACGAAGCCACTGGCAGCTCTGGCACGAACCGGCCCCCTTGGCTTGCCGACATGGAAGATGGAGGCTCAGCTCTTCTCTCCCAGGGGCAAGACTCGGGGGTGGAGGCTCAGAGCTTTAATACAGCTTTGGTTACTTATCCCCATCCCCACACCTGGAGTTGGAACCCAGTACCTTCAGCACCACACCACAGGCCTGTGCCCCTTGTGTGCAAAGAGTAACTCCACTCCCTACAGCAGCAGTAGTAGTAGGTTGTTATCCTTTAGTAGGCCAGCCACTAGAAAGGGATGCTACACACTCTGACAGTGTCACTGCTCCTAGGACCATTCTCAAAGGATCGCTGGGCACCTCCGGGCTGTGCACCCCCCAACCAAACGGATGTTGGGCCTGGCCCCCTCAACCGGCTCCAAACTGGTTACTAATTGGGTTTCTGATGGGGCCCCTCATCTAGACTACTAGAAGGGACAAGACAGCCCGCTAATGCATGCACTCGGCCCGTCCCACGGCTGCTGCCACCTTGCAACGCTGAAGATCTCGACCTATATCCATTCCCCAGCACTTAACTTGGCGCACAGGTGATACCCATGAAAGGGTTAATTCACTACACCCCAAGGCTCACTAATTAGCCAACGTTGGTTCTGATGAGCTAATCCTTCTAACTTGTGTTTTCATTGGCTGCTATTCGTGTGTAATGGACTTTAGGTCTGTTACAAGGGGAGATGTGTGGCTGCACTCTAGAGAGGGGACCCCTTCACCCTCAGGTCAGCGTAAGCACCTGGAACTGCCCTAGCCAGCTAGCGGGTGCAAGGGAGGAGAGCATGAACATCTGGGGCAAGGTCGAGCCAGAGGACAAGGGCTGGGGCTGGCTACGTCCAGGGGTGCAGAGATAGCTACAGAGGGCTGCTGGAGGGGGATGGACAGATATTCCTACAGATCAATCCCACGTCAAAGTCACATTCCGTGTTTGACCCACCCCCAAAGGACCCACTCCCCCACAAACTGGGCCTGCCCCTCCGTCCCAGGGGAGAGTCCGGCTCAGCACTGCCTGGCACAGTTCAGGGGCTCCACAGCTTGCCCCATTAGATGCTTTTTCAGCCTCTTCCTGCTGTGATTTGGCCCAGCCTATCTCCTCCAAACTGGCAGGGCCTGGAAACCCCACCCCATTGCTTGGCCTCAGGGGCCCTGGGCAGGGGCAGCAGCTGGGAGGGGGGCTCAGGAGGGAAGGGCAGAGAGCTGGTTCCCACATGGGCAGCAGCACAGGGTGGGGGGCAGGGATACTCCTTTCCTCTGGTCTCTTTCGGGTGGACAGCGGGTGGAGGAGGATCCCAACTTCGTGATACGGCGTTGAATACAATGTCAGCGGCTAATAAAACCAGCCGGGATGGTCTCCGCCCTGAGCCTCGCAGGGGGCTGGGACCCAGCTGAGCCCACAGCAGGGAAGAGGCAGCATTTCGTGTCTCTTCCTGTATGTTTGGGGCCATGGGGCAGAGTAAGCGGGGGACTCGATCCCCCCTCACTTGCAGGCTTGGCTAGATTTCTAAGCACAGCTGCTTTGCCAGGAACAGCAGGGGGCAGCGCTCCCAGAAAAGGCCTTTAGTCTCCCCTCACCTGTGCTCTGGGCAGGACCGGCTCCAGGGTTTTGGCCACCCCAAGCAGCCGAACAAAACAAAACAAAGCTGCAATCGCGCTCTGCGGCGGCAATTCGGCGGGAGGTCCTTCGCGCCGAGCAGGAATGAGGGACCGTCGCCGAATTGCCGCCGAACAGCTGGAGATCCGAAGTGGCCGCTTGGTAAGCTGGTGCCTGGAGCCGGCCCTGGCCCTGGCTCCGGGCAAAGGGCTCCCCCTAGGAGCAGGCTTCACCCCACAGTGCAGACAGCACCCCAGGACAGCAGCAACCCGTGTCAGAGCTGGGCTGCAGAGACCCAGCCGCTGGGCCCGGGGCGATTCCTGCCACCCAGCCCAGGGACTCCGCCAGGCCTGGTGACGGAAGCACAAGGCCCTGGAGCAGGACGCCTGGCCTGTGAGTTCAGGTCTTCGCTCTGCCCCAGTCTTTGGGACCATAAAGCAAACAGGGTGAATTTGCCCCCCCCCCCGGAACAATATCCAGCCCTGAATGGGGAGACTGAGTCCGGGACAGCTTGCCATTAATTCATTGCTTGGGCCGCAGTAGCAGGGCCAGGCACAGATGGGTTAAAGCTGTAGGAGGCCCTCTGGGCCAAGCAGAAGTACCTGGATGAAATTACTTTCAAACACTGCCGACTTGGGGAAGAGGTTGTAATCTGGAGAACGGAGTAGCTGGCAGAGTATCCCACCTTCCACGCCGAGGTGCACGCCCGAGGCCGGGTCATCAGCCAGGAACGTGCTGCAGCCACGGATCCCAGGGAAGCGCCTGCAGCTGGCCATGCAGCCCTCGGGAGCAGCTCCTTAGAGAGACAGCATGCTGCTTCTGTCTGCTCCAGCCACCCGCTTTTCCAGTGCTCCTCTGCACCACAGGAGGGGGACAGGCCAGGCCCCATCTGCAACCTGCCTGGGAGCCTGCAGCCCAGCGGAGTTTGTGATGTCACAATAACTGGCAGGTGACCGCTGCCCTGGCTAGGGCCTCGGAAAGGCCTGCCAAGTGGCACTGAGGACACGGCAAGGCATGAACATTTGCAGTGCCCAGGAGTTGCTTGGCCGGCTCGCTGCAGCTCCCTCCTCCCCTCCACTTGCATCAGGGCAAGAGCAGCTGAGGGGCCAGGCGAGGACACGGGGGGCAGGAGCGCTTGCCCCTGGATTCAGCAACGAGCCATCTGGTGGAAGAGAAGCGAGGTGAAGCCCTCCATCCATGCTGGCCTTGCTGCTCTGAACAGGTGTGTAGTCTCAGAGGGGTAGCTGTTAGTCTGAATCTGTAAAAAGCAACAGAGGGTCCTGTGGCACCTTTAAGGTCTGTATTTGTGCAAGTTTCTTCAGGCGGTTGATAAATTTCCATGCTCCCCATACTTCTGTTAGTCTTCAAGGTGCCACAGGACTCTCTGTTGCTTTGAGCAGGTGTGAGAGACTCTAGCCAGCAGCTTTGTCCACTAGGGGGCAGGAGAGACCCCACTAACAGCCGCTCCCAGGCCGCTGGAGAGCGTGTCGGGTAGGGCAGCAGGCACGCCTGCACCTGGGGGCCCTGGCCTCACGGCTGGCTCCAGGGCTCACCGCCACGTGGGGCCACTCCTGCATAAGGCACCTAGAGCAGGCTGGGTGCAGAGCCCCACAGCTGACAGAGCAGGGCCTGCCTGGAGCTGCCCCCCAACCCCACTACAGCAGTCACACGACACCTACCGCCAGGAGCACAGCTCCCAGCCAGCCCCAGGGACCCCTAGTCCCTGCTGTGCAGGAGTCCGCCGGCTCTGTGCATTACAGGGAGTCACTAAGTCCCACCCCCACCATGGGGTTTACACCCCGTCTTACAGCCCCCAGCCAGCACTGGAAAGAAGAACAAGTCTCAAAAGCCTTCTCCTTTTTATTGCACAGACCTAGAGGCAGGGACCCCCAGTGCACAGGGTGGGGGGAACAGAGGGACTGGGTCTAGCCCCAGACAGAGCCCATGCCAGGCCTGGCAGGGCCAGAGACAAACAATCAGTGGATCCCGCCTCACACAAGGCTGACCCTGTGCCAAGAGTCCCCACATACATGGGGGGGCTCCCCTAACCCCGGCGGGTTCCAGGAGCTTGGCTTCGGGATGCCTTGGAGCAGCGGCAGGTACAGCATTCACACACAGGCAGTTTTCCCTTTGGCCAAGGGCCCAGGACCCCCACCCACAAATGAAACCACCCCACATTATCCCCCTCCGCAGGAAGCAAAGAGCCCCGGCCAGGCCTGCTGAGAGCCCGTCCCTGCCTGAATTCCTAGGCACTAGGGCTTGGAATGGGTCCTCCTGCCCCACCTCAGTGGGACAGAATGGGGCCCAGGCCCCTCAATGCCAGTCAGCCCTGCCCACCCCATCCCCCACAGGACGGGGAAAAGGCTGCTGCAGCAGGCCCTGCAGAGGCAGTTGCACCCCCCCACCCCATCGGGGAGCAGATCCCCCGAGCTGCACTAACGGGGGTCCAGCCCTGCCCGGCCCCAGCGGGAAGGCAGCCCAGAGGCAGAGCTGGAGGGGCTCCAGCGAGCCCTTTCAGACAGGGGAGCTGGCACTTAACGGGCACATTGAGAAGGTAGAAGATGCAGAAGCCAAAGCCCAGCCTTCGGCCTCTTGTTGCTGGCTAGCGAGGCCAGGGAGCGCCCAGAGCACGGCCAGCCCGGGGCTCACAGACACGAGCAGAGGGAAACCCGCAGCCTTGTCTATACCAGGGCTCTCGCTGTGGCTCCCATCCTAGGGGCTCTCTCTTCTCCTCCTCCCCCCCAGTGGGACCTACTAACACCATGGATACAGGGCAGCTGGGTCGGTCACTCAGCGCAGCCCCTCCAGCGAGCAGGGACATGTCCCAGCCTGGAGCAATCCCAGGCCACCCAGCCCCAGCATTGTGGAGGTGGCAAACAGGGAGAGACTCACAGCCCTTCCAGGCAGAGAGGGCGAGGGGCTAGACTCCTTTGCACAGAAATCCCCTGGGGCCCCACTTCCCTCTGAAAAGAGGATTGGGAGCAAATGGCTCAAGGGCTCCAGGTCCCAGAAGCGCCACTGCCCCAGGGACAGGAGAGCTGACCTCCCAGCTGGGCAGTGGGGAGCAGCACTTCTGGCACTAAGAGGGGAGGCTGCCTGGCTTGGGGGGGGGGCAGGTGGACAGGGAGTGGGGGGTTCCTAGTGCAGCAGAGTCCCTCCCTTGCTGGCTCAGAGCAGGGAAGGACTGAGCAGGGCCCAGGCGGAGGGGAGGCCGCCAGGCCAGGTAGGAGGCACGTTAACAAGGGCTGCTTGTTCCATCTCCCCCGCAACAGCGCACACCAGCTGCAGCTCCTCTGCGAGCCCCAGCCCAGCGCCCACGGGGTGAGCCGGCAGCCTCAGCAGATCAAGGAGACTCCAGCCTTGGAGAAGAGCAGCTGCTGGCTTTGACGCTGGGGATGAAGGACTAGAACAGCAGATCGAGCTCATCGCCCTTGGAGAGGCATTTCATTAGGGCAATACCAGCACCTCCAACAGCTCAAAATCCCCCCCAGGGTCACCCACCCTGCACACGTCCCTCCCCACAACCCAGTGCAACTGCATTTCCAGGCAGCCGCCGCGAGCCAGGCCCCGTTCTGCAGCAGCCCCCACCGCTCTCAGCGTTCACGCCAAGGGCAGCCATGGAGCCTCCCATTCCCCGCTGCACCCGGCCATTCTGCATGGTAGGGGTGCAGACTGGAGAGGGATCTGTGCATAGGACACACACACACACACCCCCACAGGTGTAGGGTTACCGTATGCCCGGATTTCCCCGGACGTGTCCAGCTTTTTGGTGCTCAAATCCCCGTCCGGGGGGGAACTGCCAAAAAAACGGACATGTCCGGGGAAATAGGGAGGCAGCATAAGTCAGGGTCCGCCCGGCCCTAGCAGGACCTGCCGGGTCCGCAGCGCAGCCCAGCCGCCCGGCTACATTGTAGCGAGCTCGGGCGGGGGGCGCAGCCACAGAAGGCGGTGGAGGGGCTGCTGCTGCCCCCGGAGGCCGGGCGGACCGCGCACCCCAACCAAGCCCGCAGGACCACGGGGAGGCCAGGCCCAGCCAGCGGCTCAGGCTTCCCTCACAGGCCGGGACTCCCTGGCCACTGGGGGACCCTTCCTGCGGCCCCGTCACCCTGCGCAGCAGGAAGAAGGCTGCGGCGCGGGGCAGGAGTGCAACATGTGCCGCGGCTGCAGGGACCCGCGCTGCCCTGGTCACCGCTGAGCATCCGAAGCCCCCGCCAGGCAGAGGCTGCCGGGTTAGCAGGGCAGGCGAGGGGGGGTGGGGGGTGCAGAGGCTGCAGGGTGAGGAGGAGCAGGGGAGGCAGGGGCATAGAGGCTGCAGGGGTAGGGGGTCGCAGGGGCAGGGCAGGTGGGGGACGCAGAGGCTGCAAGGGCGGGGGGGTGCAGGGGCTGCAGGATGAGTGGGGAGCAGGGAAGCACCTAGCAACCCCCAACCAAGATCAAAGCGGGAGGGAGGAGGGGGAATGCGGGGTGCTCAGAGGAGGGGGCAGAGTTGCGGCAGGGACTTTGGGGAAGGGGTTGGAATGGGGGTGGGGCTGGGGGCAGGGAAAGGGCGGAGTTGGGGCAGGACCGGGGGGGGCAGGGCCCCAGTGGAGTGTCCTCTTTTTTAAATGTTTGAATATGGTAACCCTACACCGTAGCCCTGACATCTGCGTCACTTTAGCAGGGACGTTAGCCAAGTAGCCACCCCCAGGCCAGAAGCTCGGAGGCAACAGCAGCCGCCGGCCCGTGAGAACTTGCCGCCTTTCGTCTCAGAGGAAGGAAGATGCCAGCACCGCAGCCCCCACGAGCCAAAGCCAGAGTCCAAGCACCACGGTGGGCCGTCAGGGAGCAATCCATCCCCCCCAGAGCTCAGAGGTACGACCCAAAGGCTTTGTTAGTCCTTCGCTTCGCCCGCCCTTGGAGGATCTTCAGCTGGCCCTCGGCAAGGCCGCCATCCGGTTCTGTCCATGGGCCGGAGAGGCACTGCTCCAGGCCCCGAGGGGTCAGCAGGCTGCCCAGGGAGTCCATCAATCCAAAGAGAACCGACAGCAGGGACAGCAACGCACCCAGCATGTAGAGCTTCACCACCCACTGCATGGCTGGGCCACAGAGCCTGCGCGGTCCTTGGGGGAGGGCAGGACTCTGCTCTCAGTCCCCGGAATGCCACCAGTCTGCTCCTGGGAGGGACAGAGATTGGGGTAAGGCCGGGAAATAGCCATTAGGTGAATTCACTGCACATTAGATGGTCAGGACCCACGTGTAGCGAATGGGTCACGGCTATCAGCTAGCAATAGACAAGCAATATAAACGCAGCCTAGGTTTCATGTAGGGGACCCTTCTTGTGGGGGAGTGCAAACCAAGCCTTTTTGGCTTGCCAGATATCCTGTGACTGCGTTCTTGGAATGTCCCTGATTCAGGGACAGGGCAGAGGAAGAGGGTATGGGCCCTGCTAGAATATACTCCAGATAAACAAGTCCCAAGAGTCCAATTCAAATAGGCTTTAGAGTTGTTGCTAATAAGTACATCAGCATTGTCTATAATCCAGTGTGTAACCCCAGTATTTGCCCCTAGGTACGAGCCAGACGGGGTGTTGATAAAAGTAGGGTGTTATCGTGGGTATAAAGGGAATGTAGAGACTTCACTGGCCTGCTACACTGCCGCTGATCAGTGGGGTGGGGCCTTCTGTACTGACATGGACATAATCCTGCTCCTTGGATTGGAGCAAGGAGTTAGCAGTGGTTCTGCTACCGTGAGCAGGGCAGGTCTGCTTTGCTAGGTCCATAAGGTAGCCTGTGAGCGGTCTGGAAATATTCTTACAATCAGCAAGTTTGATCACGGCTCTTGTCCCAGGACCACAGCAATGCCTTTCTCCTGCCCCCTTCTGGGCTAGAGTGCAAACACTGCAGTGAAATACAATGATCTGAAGTAAACAGGATGAAATTAAATAAGGACAAATGCAAAGTACTCCACTTAGGAAGGGACAATCAGTTGCACACATACAAAGTGGGAAATGACTGCCTAGGAAGGAGTACTGCGGAAAGGGATCTCGGGGTCATAGTGGATCACAAGCTAAATATGAGTCAATGTAACACTGTTACAAAAAAAGCAAACATCATTCTGGGTTGTATTAACAGGAGTGTGGTAAGCAAGACACGAGCAGTAATTCTTCTGCTCTACTCCACACGGATTAGGCCTCAACTGGAGTATTGTGTCCAGCTCTGAGCACCACATTTCAGGAAAGATGTGGACAAATTGGAGAAAGTCCAGAGAAGAGCAACAAAAATGATGAAAGGTCTAGAAAACATGAGCTATGAGGAAAGATTGAAAAAATCAGGTTTGTTTAGTCTGGAGAAGAGAAGATTGAGAGGGGACATGAGAACAGTTTTCAAGTACATAAAAGGTTGTTACAAGGAGGAGGTGGAAGAATTGTTCTGAACCTCTGAGGACAGGACAAGAAGCAGTGGGATTAAATTGCAGCAAGGGAGGTCTAGGTTGGACATTAGGAAAAACTTCCTAACTGTCAGGGTGGTTAAGCCCTGGGATAAATTGCCCAGGGAGGTTGTGGAATCTCCCTCATTGGAGATGTTTAAGAGCAGGTTGGACAAACCCCTGTCAGGGATGGTCTAAATAATACTTAACCCAGCCCGGAGTGCAGGGGATGGACACGACCTCTCTAGGTCCCTTCCAGTCCTACAGTTCTAGGAGTGTCTTCAGCTAGGGAGGGCAACAAGCCCCCAGCGGGATAACAGCAGCCACTGGTCTGGGCCAAGCTGCCACTACAGATCTTCAGTGAGACCCACCAGGAACCCTTGGATGTGGGCCCTTTACAACGGACGCAGCCTGGGAGGTTTTTGGAAGCAGGTTCTCCCCGTCTGGGGGTTCCCACCCCCATTAGAAACTCGGGCTTTGAAGACCCATTTTCCCCAGGACATCGGACAATCAGAGCGCTGGCTGGTGTGGCGGCCCTGCCAGCCTGGGTGGGGGGATTTACAGCCAGACCTTAGCGTGTCTTCGGTCACGTCTGCTCCCCGGACACCCCAGCAGCTGGAGGAGGGACAGCTCCGCCCCGCAGCGCCCCAGTAGCTCGCCCCGCACATCTCCGCTCAGCGTCGGCGGGAGCAAGACACCCCCCGCTCCCCGGCACAGAGCAGCTTTTGAAGCCTGTCTCCCCCCAGCTGGGGGGGTCCCCGCCGCACTCCGTAGCCCTGGCCAGGGAGCCGGGCCCCGCTGCTGGGCGCTGCCCGGGAACCTGCAATCCAGAGTAGAAGGAACCAACGCGAGCAGCCCCTGGCCCCGCACCCCCGCCGCTCTCGAGGTGTGGGAACGGATCACCGGGGGGGGGGGAGAGGAACTGGGGGGCAGTGGCCTGCCAGGGGGCAAGGGGCTGCCATGGGTCCCCCCCGCAACTCCCACCCTGCGCCCTGCAGTGTCTCAGTCGCTCCCGCCCCGCTCAGCGGTTCCGGCGCAGCCGCCCCCGGGCAGCCCGGGGAGACCAGCACCCCGGGGACCGGGATAAGCGCTCGGGGCTAGCCCCCCACACGGGCCAGACCCGCAGCGTCGCAGGGCGAGCGGCCCCACCCAGGGGACAGGTTAACCCGGCGCCCCGCACGGAGCCCGCCCCGCAGCCCCCAGGCTCGGCAGCCGCTCACCCGCCGGCCAGACGCGGGGTCCCCCCGGCAGCGCGCCCCGAACGCGGCGTGTCCAGCGGGGCCGCAGCGCGATACTCAACATTCCAGCCCCGAACGCGGCGACTTTATAGCCCCCGCCCCGCTCCCTCGGGGGCGGAGCCAGCTAGAGGGCCCCGCCCCCTCCACAGGTCGCGCGCGCTTTAGAAGGGGGGGGATCTGCCTGCGGCGGTGGGGGCAGGGTGAGCAGACAGCAAGTGTGAAAAATCGGGGGGGAGGGGGGCAATAGGCGCCTATATAAGACAAAGCCCCAAACATCGGGACTGTCCTTATGAAATCGGGACATTAGGTCCCCCTAAGGGGGGTACCCAGGTGAGAAGGGGGCTGGCCCTGGCGCAAGGCACCGAGCTCTGTACCAACACCCTGTGTCACCCCACCTGACCAGCACAGGTATCTCGGAGAAAGGGGCCCACCAAGGGCGTGTGGGCACCGGGCCCCGTCTCCCCAGGGCGCAGGCTGGACCCTGGACACTGCTCGCTTCCATTTGCCCCTTGCCAAGTTTCCTCCCCTCCCACTTTTCTCTGTCCCATGTTCTCCTGCAGCCGCCTGCTGGTCCCAGGGGCCGATCCCCAGCTGGGGCCCCTAGGCACTCCTCACTGGCAGGACCCCAGCCTGGCACCTGTGAGGAACTGGGAACAATATTCCTGGAAAGAGCTTCTAACCCCCCGGGCTGGCTGCATGCACCAGCTAACCCCCCTCTGCAAACCTGCCACCCCCAGGGAGCTGCTGCTGGTGGGGGGGGTGAGGCCCTGCTAATAGCTCCAGTTTCCTTCTGTCCCTTCCTTCCCATCTCTCCCTGACACTGTGGGGTTTGCCTGAGTCTGCCTTGCGGGGCTGGTGTGAATGAATCGCTCCTTGCGCTGGGAAGGGATTGTATGGGGGGAGTAATAGCGGCCCTGGGGTTAACACTGCGCCTAGAACTACGTTCGCAACCTCTTTTCTCTAGCGAAGGAATCGAGTCCTAGCGTCAAGCAAGACGCAGGTAGAGTCGGCTACAAACCCCTCGGTGAGCACCCGTCTTTGTCTTCACTTCAGCTCCGGCCTAGCCTGATCTGAGACAGGAAGAGATCCCAGCTGTGCACAGGGTGACACATTCGGATGCTCTGTGAACAGACAGCACCTTCCACCCAGAGATCTCAAAGCACCTCGAAGCATTGATACCGGCTCACAGCGAACTCCTGTGGACGGGGTACCGTTAGCAGATCCATGTCACAGAGGGGGAAATGAGGGGCAGAAAGGTGACGTGGCCATAGTGCGGGTCTAAGACAGAACCCAGGCATCCTGCCCCCCACTCCTGTGTTTTCACCAGTGATTTGTGAGTGGGCTCTTTAAATAAAAGGAGTCCAGACACAATCGGGACAGGCAGATAAATTCCCCTTCGCTGCAGCACGAGGGGAGTGGCACGTTGCCACAGGCCGTGTGTGTGCACTGATGGGGTTGGGACACCCCAGCTCATCTCCTTGGGCAGGGGAGGGGAGAACTGGGGAGAGGCTGGGACCCCGCCAAGTCAGGCAGAGCGCACAGCCAGACACATTACAGAGACCCCCCCACACTTACTTTAACTCGCTTCCCCCCTTCCCCACCGTGCCCCTGCAAGTGTGTTTGTGACCTTTGTGTTGCACGCCTGCTGAATGCCAGATGACTGCATGGTACATTCCTGTGCATCGTTTGCATCATCAGGTCACACCTCAAACAAGCCCCTGCCCCGGCTTTCCTGTGACCTCCCTCTGCTGTGACCTTTTGCCTACTGAGCTGGGCCTGTTGTGTGGGAGGAGATTTGGGGTCTCTCCATTAGCAGGGGGGGCTGGGGAGACCGGCCGCAGGGGGCAGCAGAGCCCCTCCCTCTGGGGCTGCACAAAGGGGTGCCCTGAGGCCGGGGCTGGGTTCTGAACTGTCTCCGTGTGGGAGTGAGCGGGGGTCAGAAGTCAGTGAAGGAGCAGGTTGTAGAGGTGGGGAAGAGGGCATGGGGCTGAGGGGGAGCAGGAAGGCACTTTGGGTGCCCCCTCCCCAGTGGCAGTGGCCGTGTTTGCCCTGTGGGAGGCCTTGCAAAGCTCAGGTCTGGGGCCCCAACCTGGGACTGGGAGGAAGATGGAGCCCGTGGGGGAGCTGGCAGAGGCCCAGGGGAGCAGGGGGTGACCTGCAGAGCACATCTCATCCCTGTGTGTGCTCTGCCCCGGGCGCCGAGCAGCTCCAGCTCCCGTGCTCCCCTGCCCAGTCCTGCACTGCACTGACCCGCCTCTGCGCACCCCCTGCTCCCCTACCAGGACCCGCTGGCTTGGAGGGTGCTCTGCAAGGGGGGGAAAGGGGCCAAAGCTGCCAGCAAGGGCCTGTTGTTTGGCCCGGCAGGTGTCAGCTCTTCCTTCCTGCCCCCGCCCCCCCTGGGGGGGTAATAGGCACCTATATAAAACAAAGCCCCCCAAAATTGGGACTGTCCCTGTAAAATCGGGACATCTGGCCTGCTGTAAAGGTGGCCTCACTTCTCAGCTCCGGCTGCCTCAGGCTCCAGCCCTTGTGCTCCCTACCTGGCCCATTCCTCCCTGGCTGCAGAAGATCCCCCAGCCAGCGGGGCGATGGGGGTCAGCACGTGATGCTGCAGCCGGGACCGGGCAGGGGAGTGCAGGTGCCGGAGCCCTGGTGCAGCTGGAGTTGCATAGTGGGGAGCAGGATGGAGCAGCTGATGCCAGGTGGGCCAAATGGAAGGTCCTGGTGGGCCGGATCTGGCTTTCAGAGGGCCCCCTTGCTGCCTTGGGGCCCCCTAAGACTGCGAGCGCATGGGTAGCTGGATGCCACCACTGCCCCCACCCTGTCACCATGACTTCCTTTCACAACAGCATGTGTACCACCCTTCCTGGACGAGCCCCCTGAGTGCTCCCAGCTCTCCCACTCCCCCCCCCGACTGTGCCCATAGCTGCAGGCCTGGGAAGTGGGGAAGGGGAAGGCGGCCCTGCCTGGCCCCACGTGTGACCCTCCTGCACCCAGCACTCACCTTTTACCTACTTCCAACCCGCCGCTCAAGGTCCAATACCCCAGAGAGCAGCCCGCCCCTCTGCTCCCCCACCAAGGGCACCAGCCCCGGCCCGCCTCCCAGGGCCTGACCCCCGGCCCACTCCTGCTCCAGGGAACCTTGAAGCAGGGTGACAGGTTTGTGGCACAATCCCCTGTGGGGAGGTGGTACTGGACTGGCCGGGTCCTGGCACGACGTTGCATTGGTCACCCAGTGGTGTCATGTCCCACAGCAGGGAGGGCAGGTTTGGGGGGTGGCGCCTGCCATGGGACTTGGGGAGCCAGCCCTCCAGGGAGCGTGCAGCAGACTTTGCATTTAGCATCAGTCTCCACTGTCCCATTCGAGAGCTCCCTGGTTCTTACTTCCTGCCCACTGGAGGGCCTGGGCAGGGCAGGAAGGGGCATTCGGGGGCGTGGGAGCCCTTGCCAAGAGCAAAGGGCCGGGGTGACACGGTGAACACTGAATCAGCAGCCACGTAACTGGAGCGAGCGGGAAAAATATCCTGATCACTCAGCCCTGAGTCACGCCTGCCGGCTGCCGCTTGCCCAGCATACACAGTCTGAGCGGCACGTTCTCCCTCGGAGCCAAGCAGCTCCCGTCAACTTTCACCCACAAAGCAGGGCCTGGCCGGCAGGGCTGTGTGCTGCCTGCCGGCTTCGCTGTTTGCACCTGCTGCAAAGTCACTGTGCAAACCATGACAGAGAGAATTTCTCGCCCAGAGACTTGTGCCACTCCTGCCTTTCCCGCTGCGTCCAGCCCACGGCCCCTGCAGCTCTGGCCAGGGGGAGTTCCTCTTGGTCGCATTCCCATTCCAGCGCCCCCACCCCCAACTCCCTTTTCAATGAATGCTGCTTTCAACTCCAATTCACATAGACGCATAGAACCGGAAGGGCCCTCAAGGGGTCTCTCGCCCAGTCCCCTGCACTCAGGGCAGCGCTCAGTATTATAACATCCGTTGCCAGCGGCCAGAGAAGACCCCGGACACATCTGTAGGGGCAGGAAATGTCGGGAGGGTTAAATAAGCCACTGAGCTACAGGCCTTGGAAGAGTTCCTGCCCTGGTTACCCCACATCAGCGCCTCCCAACCCCTCTGGCATCCGTGCCCAGCGACTGAGCAAGGCTTCCAAACCCCACGGAGAGCCTCGGCCTGAACCTCTGTTCAAAGGGCCTCAATGTCGCAGGGCCTGAAGCCCAGCAGCCCTGGGACCCATAACTAGACCCGAGCTCACTGGGCACATCGCCCACCCGGCCACATTCACTCACCTGGGCACGTTTCACAGAGCTTGGGGGCTCTCTGAATGCAGCTCCCCAGCACGGTCGCCCCCCCCCAACCCAGCGCCGCCTTGGCCACACCAGGGGAGCGAAAGTGGCCTGTCTGCCCTAGACAAACTCCCCGCGGCAGAGAATGGGGGGCCCCCAGAGATTTCCACTCTGCGTCAGTGTCAGCAGCACCTCTCAGCTGGGGGTTGGTCTAGTGCAGACTCCACTGCTGCTGTTGGGAGCATAGGGGCAGCCCCGGAAGGCAGGAGGGAGGGAGCAGTGGCTTTGGGGCATGGCCCCTCCCTTCACTCCTCATGCCAGACCCTGAATGAGCTCCCAGCTATGCAGGTGTGAGGGATGTGGGGAACAGAGGGACGCTTGCACCCCATTGAACACACACCCGCTCAAATCTTGCTTCCAGAACCAGCCGACAACCCCGGAGACCCAGCCCCCGGTCCCTGCTGCACTAAAATCTTTAGACCACACTCCCCTGCGAAAGCTAGAATGAGAACCCAGGTGTCCGGGCTCCCAGCCCCTCTGCTCTAACTACTCCCCTCCCAGAATCAGAAACTGAACCCAGGAGTCCTGGCTCTCACTTGACCCCACTCCCCTTCCGGAGCTGGGAGCAGAACCCAGGGATCCTGGCTCCCAGCTCCACCCCGCCTCCGCTCTCCCACCCAAGCAGGAACCAGCCAGTTACGACAGCTCCGTTCAGAACAGATTTTTCCCAAGCCAGGACGTCCAGTGCCCGCTGAGCACGTCCTGCTCCGCCCCCTCCCTGCGAGCCGCCTCGCTCGGCCGATGCCTGTGCTGAGGAACCCTGTTCAGCGCGGGCTGCAGCCCGTTCCTGAGCCCGGCCCGAGTGCCTGGGACTGGAGCCCGGAGCCCAGCGCCCAGCTCCTGGGAAGGGCCGGGGGAGAGGCAGGCTGTGCCTTGCACTCCAGATAGCAGGAGGCCACCAGCTGTTCTGCAATCCTCGTTTTAACCCTTCAGGGTGAGGCCCCCTCATCCAGCAGTGTCCCTGGAGGGGCTAGGCCCATCCCCCAAGGGCCTCCCCCATCTCAGCACCCCATGCTCCCCCCCGGCATGAACCCAGAGGCATGCTGGGAGCAGGGAGGTGGGAGGGCTGGGGCGGATGGCCCAGCACCTAGAGCTCTAGTCTTGGACTGGGTTGAATTTCCAGCTCTGGTACAGATCCCCTTATATGACCCTGGGCAAGTCACTGAATCTCCTCCGGGCTGGAGTCTCCCCCCCCCCCCGCCCCACCCCGCCCTATGGGGTTAATAGCACCGCCTGCCTCGGGGTGTGGGGGGGCTCAGCGTACAGTGAGGAAGGCCCGTCGGGACTGGGACGAGTAGGGGGAGACCAGGAGCAATGGGATTAGACACCGGAGCTGTGATTGACAGAACCTCCCTGGGGCGGGGCCTGGGTCTGGCTGGCTGGGAATGGGGCCCCATTTTTCTCCGACTCCCCAAAGGTTGGGTGGAGGGGGGGGGGGCTCTGATCCCATCTCAGGAGCCATTGCAATGGCGCTGGGTGCCGTCCAACCCTGCAGGATTGTCCTGGGTCTCCAGCCATGAAAGATTCTGTCACGGGAGGAAACCTCCAGGAATACGTCCAGCGAGTCCCCTTGCAAACGGACCCCAGCCAGCCACCGAGCCTCCACTTCCGACCGCAGGCCACAGGCGGGGACTCGCTGGGCCCACAGCCCCTGCCCCTGCACCAGACTGTGCTCCTTGTTACAGAAACGCTGGAGCAACAACAGAATTGCAACATCTCCCAGCTGCATCCTGGGAAGTGCCAGGACAAACCCAGGCTGGCACAGGAAGTGCAGCACTGCCCCGGGAGCGGGCCGGGGCACTCGGCCAGACCCCTCCCCTTGGTAAGGAGCTGGAACTCGGCGAGCAGCTTACTGGAAAGAGGGCAGCAGCAGCCGCGACATCTGGGGAACGGGGGCTCAGGGTGCCTGGAGGTTCCCGGAGAACTGCACCCACGTGACTGCCAGTTTGGGCGCAGCTGCTGCTGGAAGGGGAATTTTGTGCTGAGAATAGCCACCAGCCTGAATGTTCCCCGGCTGTTTCCACACAGTCGCTGGGCTGGGTGACAGCCCAGGCTGCCCTAGTACAAACCCACCCGCTCCAGCGCTGCAGCACCTGGGCTGGGTAACTATCGGGGGAACTGGACTTGCTCATTCGGTCTAGCCGGTGTCACAGAGCCCCGGGGGGATGCTAAAATCGATGGCTGTAACCGAGTTAGGAAGGATCTAATGGGCAAGAGGGTCAGGGAATGACACACACCATCAGAGATGGCACCATTTCCGAGTCACTGATAACTTGGAGGAAAATGATTTTGAATGCGTATGGATCAATGTGCTATGGGATAAAGTGCAAGTTGGGGTCCTACTTGGTCCTCCTGGTCTCTGGTGTGATTTGGGGGGGTCTGTAACAGACACCAGCTCCTTATACACCCATCTACAGTGTGTAGGAAAACAATGAGGAGGGACTTCGATTTGAGTGACTTAGTCTGGAAGTTTCATGCTGCCAATCTTGGAATTTCTAAACGATGGAGGTGACAGTTTCCTCTGGGGAAGCGCAGAAGCTGGTCTCTCTCACCAACAGAAGCTGGTCCAATAAAAGCGATTACGTACCCCGCCAGATCTCAAACCACACCTGTAAACGGGGAAGTGTCATTGAGCAGCTCTGTTCCCAGTGGAGTCCCACAGAAACAATTCTTGGCCCTTCGCTATTTAACATTTTTATCGGTGACCCAGAAGGAAACATCAAATCATCCCCGCTAGAGTTTGCAGAGGGCACAAAAACGGGGGAAGTGGGAACTAATGAGGAGGACTGGTCACTAATACAGAGCGATCTGCTTCATTTGGTAAGCTGAGTGCAAGCAAACAAAATATCAGTGTTTCTAGGAAGAAAGAACGCAGGCCAGACTGACAGGCTGGGGGAGTCTAGCCTGGGAAGCAGTGACACTGGGAGGGGTCTGGGGGCCGTGGTGGAGAATCAGCTGAGCTCCTGCTCCCAGGGCGAGGCTGTGGCCAGAGGGGCTAATGCCGTCCCAGGGGAATCGGGAGGAGGAGCAGAGGGGTTCTTTTACCCTGTACTCGGCACCGGTGCGACGGCTGCTGGGATCCTGTGCCCGGTTCTGGTGTCACGGTTCAAGAAGGATGTTGATAATTTGGGAGGAGTCAGAGAGGAGCCACGAGAAGGATTAGAAAACCTGCCTTAGAGTGACAGACTCAGGGAGCTCAATCTACTTAGCTTAACAAAGAGAAGGTTAAGGGGTGACTTGATCACAGTCTGTAAATGTCTCCTTGGCCAACCAATATTTGATCATGGGCTCTTCGGTCGAGCAGTCGAAGGTGTAACATGATGCAATGGCTGGAAGTTGAAGCTAGACAGATTCCGACTGGAAATAGGGTGTCAACTTTGAACGGTGAGAGTAACTAAGCACTGGAGCAATTTATCAAGGGTCGTGGTAGATTCTCCATCACTGACAATTCTTAAAGCAAGATGGGAGGTTTTTCTGAAAGCTCTGCTCTAGGAATTCTTTGGGGCTGGGCCCTGCATACTCCCTGTCGGAGCAGACGCTCCACCCCGGCTGGCCAGGCTGTTCCCTTAGCCTGCGATCCCGGTTACATTCTGTATTTGCTTTTACTCTTAATTCTCCCTGGGGACTGATTCAGCAGCCGGGATATGGCCTAGGAGTCCCTGTCCATTCATAGCTGAGTGAGCTCATGTGCTGGCTAGACCTTCAGCCCAGACAGCTGACAGGCCAGCGGAAAGGGCTGCCCGGCATTAGGGGCATGGCCAGGGCCTCACCCGCTCAGATGGACGGCAGGCAGCAGCCTGCCCCATGCCAGGCAGGGCCAGAGCTTGGGTGATTCATGGCCGCAGAGTGAGTGGAGGAGGGGGCTGGAGGCTGTGTTCTGGGTGCCATGTGGTGCTGCTGTCAGCCCACCTGCCCGGCAGTTCTTCTCCACCAGCACCAATCCTGTCTCCTCCAGCTTCTCGCCCAGTATCTGCCGTTCCTCACGTGACTCCTCCCCATGCCCACACAGCCCTTGGCAGGTCCTCCACCCCCCCCCCGGCATGCTCTCCTGTGGGGCGACTCCCTGGGAAGGCTGCAGGTGCCCTTTCCCCCTTAGCAAGGCCTGGGCTATAAAACCTCCTTAAAGGCTGCCCTGAGTCTCTGTGGTGGGTGGGTGGACCCGGAGGGGCTCTGGCTGGGCTGGTAGAGGCTGTGCTGACTGGAGGGCTAGGGGAAAGGTGACATCAAAGAGCCCGGGGGTGGAAGCTGAGCCGCTGAGCAGAGAAAAGGCAGCTGAAGGCTCTGGGCTGGGGGCACCCCTATAACCAGGGCGGGTCTATGTATTTTGCTACCCCAAGCACAGCAGTCAGGGAGCCTTTGGCGGCGCACCCGCGGGAGGTCCACCGGTCCCACGGCTTCGGCGTATCCACCACTGAATTGCCACTGAAGCCGCGGGCAGACCTCCCGCAGGTGCACCGCCGAAGGCTCCCTGACTGCCGCCCCCACAGCGACCAGCATCCCACCCCCCGCGGCTTGCCGCCCCAGGCACGCGCTTGGTGCGCTGGTGCCTGGAGCCGCCACTGACTATAACTCTAGTGACTCGTTAACATGTGGGAGAAAGGAAGCCTCTGTTAAAGGCTTGGCTTACAATAGACATCCCAGAGCCCCCAGGCAAGGCCAGACCTCACTCCGGCCCTTCGAAGGTACCCCAGCTCCAGTCCTGTGATTCCAAGGGGTAGCTGGTGGGGAGCAGCCAGGGGTCTGAGCTCTGCCCCAGGTGCTCAGCTACCACTGGCCTGGTTGTGTTACATCTGCCCAGCTCCCTGCTGGCAGCGGGATGTTGCCAATGCCCATGGGGCAGTGCAGAGACCCTGCGATGCCCTGCCCCCCCTTAGCCTGCCCCGAGCTGCGAAGGGAGGGTTTCCCTTCCCCCCACACACTAGAGCAGCAGCTGCTTCCCACTGACGGGACTCTCTTGGGCGACCCTGGGAAGCTCAGTCCCCCCAGGGCACCTGTCCTCTCGGCGAGTCCCCAGGACGCTGGGCCTTCAGGGCCCGGCTGCCCCCTGAGGCGCGGGCATCATCATCTCAGGCCAGGCTGGAGGTGTCCCTAAACTCACGTCTCTAGTTCGGGACGTCCCATGGCCTGTGCTCTGCGGGGGTCAGACTCCACCACTGCAGTGACCCCTTCTGACCTTGGAGGCGATGAATCCGCTCCCCCCACCCTGCAGGGCCCATGCTCCCTGGTGGGCGAGATGCCCAAGGGCTGGGTGGGGCACTGGGAGCATGCCGACCTAGAGCAGAGGGTTCCCCAAGGCAAAGTTCCCCAGGCCCTGGCATCAAGGAACAGGGGCTGCTCTAGGTTAGCAAAGGGCTTGATCTGGGCCCCCAGCCCACCCCGAGGAATTGGTGCAGCACCAGGCTGCATTGCACGGGGTGACCCAGCGTCTCTGCGGCCTGTCACCCCGAGGTTCTGCAGAGAGAGGGGCGTTAAAGGGCCAGCACGTAGCCCCCATGGGCGCACGATGCGCCGCACAGCTCCCCGGTCATTGCGCGCCCTGCAGGACTCAGCCCCGCCCCCTGGTGAGAGCAGGCGGGCAGAGGGGGGTCCAGGGTCTGCGCGCCCAGGTGAATCAATCACAGGATCGGGGCCTTCCGTGGGTGTCCCGGCTAACGGGGGTGCGCAGTACAGCCCGTGGCCGCTAGATGGCGCTGCCCCACAGGCTACTGGGGGCGCCTCCGAGACGCTCACAGGGGGCTGGGCTGAAGACCGAACCCCCCCAGGTCCGGGTGGGGCCTCGGCTTCCCCTGCAGGCCCAGGGAAGGAAGGGTCTGGAGGGCGGCCTCTGCTCCCCGCTCGCCCCCATCTTCAGCCTGGAGCCCCGCTCGCCCCCAGCCCCTCGTTTCAACCCAGGAGCCCCCAGGCCCCCTGCTTCAGCCTTTGCCCTCGCGAGCCCCCAGCCCCCCACGAGCCCCCAGCCCTCTGCTTCAGCCCACGCCCCCAGGAGCCCCCAGGCCTCCTGCTTCAGCCCTGCTCCTGTGAGCCCCCAGCGCCCCACAAGCTCCCTGCAAATCCCCAGCCCCCACTTCATAAGAACAGAAGAACAGCCATACACGGTCAGACCAAAGGTCCATCTAGCCCAGTGTCCTGTCTCCCGACAGTGGCCAGTGCCAGGTGCCCCAGAGGGAATGGGCAGAACAGGGACTCATCAAGTGATCCATCCTCTGTTGCCCATTACCAGCTTCTGGCAAACAGAGGCTAGGGACACCATCCCTGCCTGTCCTGGCTAATAGCCATTGATGGACCTATCCTCCAGGAACGGATCTAGTTCTTTTTTGAACCCTATTATAGTCTTGACCTTCACAACATCCTCTAGCAAGGAGTTCCACAGGTTCACTGTGCATTGTGTGAAGAAATACTTCCTTTTGTTCGTTTTAAACCTGTTGCCTATTAATTTCACATGGTGGCCCCTAGTTCTTATGTTATGAGATGAAGGAAATAACATTTCATTATTTACTTTCTCTACACCAGTCATGATTTTATAGACCTCTATCATATCCCCCTTAGTCTCCTCTTTTCCAAGCTGAAAAGTCCCAGTCTTATTAATCTCTCCTCATACGGAAAGCGTTCCATACCCCTAATCATTCTTGTTGCCCTTTTCTGAACCTTTTCAAATTCCAATATATCTTTTTTGAGATGGGGTGACCACATCTGCACGCAGTATTCAAGGTATGGGCGTACTGTGGATTTATATAGAGGCAACATGACATTTTCTGTCCTAGACCCCGCTGTGAGATCCAAGCCCCCTGAAACCCCAGATTCCCCCATTTCAGCCCATGTCCTCCATGAACCTCCAGTCCCCCACGAGGCCCCAGTCTCCCTGCTTCAGCCTGTGCCCCTGCAAGACCTCAGCCCCCCCCAAACTGCAGCATCCCTCAATTCGTCCAATGCCCCCCAAGACCCCAGTCCCTGTGAGATCCCATCCCCCACTTTAGCCCATGCCACCCATGAGCCCCCCATCCCCTGCTTCAGCCAGTGCCCCCATGAGACCTCAGCACCCCTTATTCAGCCTGTGCCCCTCTAAGCCCCCAGCCCCCTGCGTGATCCCAGCCCCCCCGCCTCAACCTGTGCCCCCCTAGGCCCCCAACTGTCCACATGACTCCAGACCCCGCCTCAGCCTGTGCCCCCCATAAGCCCCTTGCCCATGACCCCAGTGCCACCCACACTGCCCTGCTCCTCTGGGTGGGTTTGCACATGTGTAACTGTCTGGGACAGATGTAACCGTTCCGTGGGTGGTCCATGGACCAGGCTGGGGGGCTGCCTCTCCCCAGAGCAGGGCGGGCTCTGCAGGGCTAGCAGGAGCACCCAGTGGGAGCAGATCTGCCAAGGCAGAGGAGAGGCTTCCGCGGTCACTTTTCAGAGTCATCTGCAAACAGCCACAGCCCAGGGGAAGCCCGCTGGTTTCCTGGCTTGTTTGGGGCTTGCTGGGGCAGGGACTGTGACATGCCAGGCACACCCCAGAGCAATGAGTAGCTGTGTCACCCCTGCCCCGTAACCTGGGGTGTCCTTGTGCTGTAGTCTCCACACTCACAGACAGCACCCAGCACGTACGTCGCTCCCAGCCCTGTCTCTGTGTGTGTTGCAGCCAGTCCGTCCCCCCTTGGCTCTCACCGGCCTGGGCTATACTGCAGGGTGACCCCAACACACCCCCTGGCTTCGATTTCCCCTCCGAAAGGTACGGCCTCGCCTGCCTGGCCCTCTCCTGGACAATACAAGTCTATTGCTGTAATAGAAATACCATGCCCACAACTTGCCACCCCAAATGGAGTTTCCCAGACAATTCAGTTTAAAGACGCTGGATTAGCTAAAACAATAACACACGTGTATTAACTGCAAAGAGAGATTTTAGGTGAGTACAAGTCGTGAGGCATAAACGTCAGAAATGGTTCCAGGAAAAAGAAAGATAAAGCACAGCCAGTGCCTAACGTAACCCAGCATGTTACCCTGAGAGCAAAGCCTTCTCCCCACATGCCCGCCGCAGCCTCACCGACCACCCTTCTGAGGTCAGGACTCCTTCTCCCAGTACTCAGCCAATGCGTCCCTTGTCCCTGCAGTGACTCAGTGGCGGGAGGGAAGAGAATGGAGGGGTGTCTTGGGGTGTTTGTCCCTCCTTTTACCGTGTCAGTCCCAGAGCCGGCTTTAGGAAGTGCGGGGCCTGATTCGAATACCCAACGGCGGTCCAGGTCTTCAGCGGCACTTCGGCAGCGGGTCCTTCACTCGCTCTGGGTCTTCTGCGGCACTGAAGGACCCACCACCGAAATGCCACCAAAGACCCGGAGTGAGTGAAGGACCCGCCTCCAAAGTGCCGCCGAAGACCCAGACCACTGCCGGGGGAGTCAAAATTAGAAAGGCGCCTAAGTTAGGCGCTCTTCTTTAGGGTGCGGGGCCCTCTTAGGCGCGGGGCCCAATTCGGGGGAATCGGGGGAATTGGCCTAAAGCCGGCCCTAGTCAGTCCCCCTCTGGGAAAACATTTCCCACTGAGATTCAGGAGACAGAGTCTACAGGGAAGGATGTTCCCTGCTGCTTCTTCCTACCTGTAAACACTTCTTTTGTGTCCCTTCCTGCTTGACGACTCTGGTTACTGACTAACTGCAAATTAAGCAGAGCCCACATTCCTTGTTAGAGACAGACCTCTTTGCCAGTGTGTGCTGTGGTTTGGGACATGTGTTAATGATGAGTGACATGATATAGGGAAACGTTATAACTTCCCAGACACATTTTGGGAGGACAATACTGGCCAGCAAATGATGTGGTTTCGGATGAGGCCTCACAAGCCATGCCTTGGGCAAACGCCAGGACAATGACGTGCCGGGTGTGGACAGAGGGGGTGAGCTGTCACAGAGGTGCACGGGCACGTCAGGACTGTATCAGGAAGCTCGGGCTGCCCCTGCCCCAGGGGAAGTTGTTTTCCAGCGAGAAAAAAATCCACTCTCTGTTTCACAGCATTTCAGCCCAAATTCTTGGGGTTTCTCAGGATTTTGCCCCCAAATTCCCCTTTATTAGGAATTTCCACAAAGTGGCTCCTTATGCATGAAACTCGCCCAACCCCCCAGGTCATGCTGGGATGGAAACTGGGGTTGGGGGAGCTGGTTTGGGGCCACGGTTGCATTCAAAGGTCCAGGCCAATATTCCCCAGCCGTGTCTCTGGGGCCAGCACTCAGCTGCCCTGCTGACTGGCGCTGTGTGCTACACATGGCAACGTACCGTGGGCAATACCTTGGCTCACTAGTGCGTGCATTGCACCTTGCAGATGACTATGGGGAGCACGTGCCGGGGCAGGCGTGCAGCATAAACACCTCTCGTGGGTTTGGATGGGCAGTTGTCGTTTGTTGCACGACCCTGTCCAGACAAACAGAAACCTAGTGATGGGGCCCAATCCTGGGGTGGCACAGTACCCTGAAGTGCCCTAGTAGCCCCAGGTTGGACACAGGACGGGGGGGAACTGGGAGGATGGGGGTGCAAGATAGCCAGTGTGCTGCACGTACAGCTCTGCTGTGGGGCCCTTGTTGTCAGTACCTGCTCTCTGGCTTGGCTGAATTCTGCCAGCCCGGGGGGCAGCAGCCGCTTTGCTCCGGGGTTTCTCAGCCCGTTGGGCACCGAGATGCACAGGCCCTGCACCCTTCTGGGCCTCTCTGCTTTCATGTGCTCATTTCTCTACATTAAAAATCATCTTGGGCTGAGGGGAGGGGCAGTGGTGCTGCCTGGGGGCGGGGAGGGAGCAGGGGGGACAGGGGGTGGGCGGGGAGGGGGATGGGCACAAGGGCCTGGCGCTTCTGGCCAGCGGCTTCCAATGACTTTGTGGGTAACTTCCAGGATCTCTCTGAATTAAGGTGAGCAAAGTCCAGTGAGTGGGCAGGGGCTGGGGGGCGCCCTGGACCAGTATTAGCACCGGGGACAGCTCACCCCGCTGGGATCTGGCACTGGGGAGCTCAGATGCAGGCCGGGGTGAGATTCGGTACCAGGGCCAGGCTGCAGAGGGGTACGGGATGGAGGGTCCTTCATGCCAGCTGTGCCCCTTTGAGCACTCCCCTCAGCACCCACGGGGGGGGACGTGCAGGGGCGGGGGACGTCCAGGCGGGCTGGTTATGTAATCCCCATAAGCGTCTCTGGCCTGCGAGGGGCTGCTGAGCCCGGATTGCTCACTAAGAGGCTTGGGCCCAAGGCCCGCGGGTGTTTGTGTGTTTGTGTCTAATCCCCACCCCGCAGGGAGCGTCGCCGAGGCAGCTGCACCGGCCCCGGGGAGCTCCCCAGGCAGCCAGCCCCACGCACAGGCTGCCTGTTACCAGGCTGCGGGGAAGCTGGGGACGCGGGTTCCCAGATCAACAGGCCCCGTGCGTGTGCCAAGCTGCGATGGGGCAGCACCGCTGGAGCCGGGCGCCCACTCGGGCAATGAGTGTCGCTCGGGCGGGGGGGTTCAGCCGTCAGTGCAAGAGAGGGGACAGGGAAATCTCTGAAGTGCAACACCCCCCCCACCCCCCGCAGACATCCAGGGTGATCCTGGGCCCATCACACTGGTCAGTTGGCCAGGGCATTGCGCACCTGGCAGATTTCCCAGGCCAGCTACCTCAGCAAAGGGGTGATCCTGGGAAAACCTGGGCAGGTGGCCGCCCTCCCCTGCACCCCCAGGGCAGAATAGCCCCAGAATGTTCTGGACCAGTTGTTCCCAGATCTAGGCCAGTCCTTGTTCGAGCCCAGCCCACGTTCTAGAGCAAGGAGCCGTCTAGAGCAGAACACCTGGCCTTACCAGGGCAGATGAGCAGTGATGGGACCCTGTGGCCCCAGTCATGTCCGTGCGCCAGCTGGGCAGATCCAGACCCTGGCAGCAGCCTGAGCTGGGGGGAGCAGCACAGGGCACTGGCTGGCACAGCCCTGGTCTCCACCTGGCTGGAGGCTTCCAGTGCCCAGAGAGCCTGGGAACAGCTGCTCCGGGTGAGCTGCTGCAGGCGGGCACGTCTGAAGCCGAGTGCCCCGATGCCACCTGCCTGGGTCCAAGTTACTGCTTCAGCCCTTTAGCACCCCACCCCCCTGCACTGAGCTCTCCATCCTGTGGGCAAACCCAGGGCCTAGTGCCCAGCTGGGCAGCCAGGGGCCCCTCTGCCCCCAGCCCGGGGGGCTCTGGGAGCAGGGGGTTCCCAGGGATCCTGCCTGGCTACGGCCAGCGCTGCCTCCCGACCCCGCCCTGGCAGCTGGAGCGGTGAGAAGGCTGCGGGGGCGGCAGGGCCGGGGCCGGGCAGGGAGGGCAGTTCTGGAGATAGTGCTGCTTGTTTGCACATTGCTGGCATTCCTACTGCCCCGGACTCAGCGGCAGCTGCTCAGGGCAGCTCCCCCTGCAGAAGGCTGGGCGGGGCCAGCTCAGCCTGGGGGCGCCGGGAGCACAGGCCGTGGGGTCTCAGCGAGCTGGGCTCTGTGGCCTCCAGGTGGGATCACCGCCCAGGGACCCTGCCCCTCCGGCCTGGGTATCGCAGCGGCAAAGAGCCAAGTGAGATGATGCCGAGGAGGAGTCCGCGATGAGCGAAGCCAAGGGCGAGGCGTAGCCAGCACCACGCTGCCTGGTCCTGGTCACGCGCTGGGATCCTCAGGATTTAACGCTGTGGGTTTATGTGAGCCCTGAGTCACTTCTCCTCCAGAGGCTAACAGCCTACTACTGCTATCAGCTTCCGGTGTTCTTCCAATGAGCGTGGGCAGTGCTGCAGGTCCTGGGTTCAAAGCCTGCTAATGCCCTGGGCATCCTGATGGGATGGATTGCACCCTCAGCAAGTTTGCAGATGACACTAAGCTGGGAGGAGTGGTAGATATGCTGGAGGGTAGGGATTAGATACAGAGGGACCTAGACAAATTAGAGGATTGGGCCAAAAGAAATCTGATGAGGTTCAACAAGGACAAATGCAGAGTCCTGCACTTAGGAAGGAAGAATCCCATGCACTGCTACAGACTAGGGACTGAATGGCTAGGAGCAGTTCTGCAGAAAAGGCCCTGGGGATTACAGCGGACGAGAAGCTGGAAATGAGTCAACAGTGTGCCCTTGTTGCCAAGAAGGCTAACGTCATTTTGGGCTGTATTAGTGGGAGCATTGCCAGCAGATCGAGAGACGTGATCGTTCCCCTCTATTTGACATTGGTGAGGCCTCATCTGGAGTACTGTGTCCTGTTTTGGTCCCCCCACTACAGAAGGGATGTGAACAAATTGGAGACAGTCCAGCAGAGGGCAACAAAAATGATTAGGGGTCTGGGGCACATGACTTATGAGGAGAGGCTGAGGGAACTGGGATTGTTTAGTCTCCAGAAGAGAAGAATGAGGGGGGATTTGATAGCAGCCTTCAACTACCTGAAGGGGGGTTCCAAAGAGGATGGATCTAGACTGTTGTCAGTGGTGGCAGATGACAGAACAAGGAGTAATGGTCTCAAGTTGCAGTTGGGGAGGTTTAGGTTGGATATTAGAAAACACTATTTCACTAGGAGGGTGGTGAAGCACTGGAATGGGTTACCTAGGGAGGTGGAGGAATCTCCATCCTTAGAGGTTTTTAAGGTCAGGCTTGACAAAGCCCTGGCTGGGATGAGTTAGTTGGGGATTAGGTCCTGCTTTGAGCAGGGGGTTGGACTAGATGATCTCCTGAGGTCTCTTCCAACCCGGATATTCTATGATTCTAATGCATTCTTAATTGTTTTAAAGCAAAAAGTTTTCTGGAAAGGGCTTTTTCCTCGTTATTTTACCATTTCCCTGCAGACCGTGGAGGGCAGGGACTGGCCTGTTCTCAGGGCAGGGCCCCAAATGTTGAACTCCTGGTCAGGGGAGAGAGCCCAGCACATGTGGGCCCCACCACCTCCTGCCCAAGGAATAACGAGACCACGGAGAGACGGGCAGATGAGATCCAGGGGAGAAATCTGAATGCACGACAAGGCTGTGTCAGCGCTTAGATCTCCCAGCGATGGGGCCTTGGAAATACCAGAGAGGGGCATGGGCAGAGGTGGGGGGTGAGACCCTGACTGGGCTAGCAGGGGGCTGTGGGTCAGGATTGAGGGGCAGCAGCAGCGCTGTGTGTGGCAGGGAGGCCAGGACCTGTAGGGAGATGGGTTCCAGGGCATGGCTTGGGGCCTTTGGCAGACCTGAGCGGGGGAACCTGACCATCACTCGGCTTATTTTAAGGGATCTGCACCTCCGACCCCCGGGCAGACCAAGGCGTGGCTGTTCTCCCACACCCTCAGCAAGCTGGCCCTGGAGAGCTGTTAACACAGGCTGCACCTGGGACACAACCCATGTACGCACCTGCACAGGTATCCCAAATACACCACACACCTATCACCCAGCACACCCAGCAGGGGCCCACGCAACATAACCCCCACCAGTACCTACTATCCCTCTCAACACACACCTACCACGCAACACTCCCAACATACCCCCCACCCACCATCCCCCTCAACACACACCTACCACGCAACACACACAACATGCCCCCACCCCCGCCCACCATCCCCCTCAACACACACCTACCACGCAACACACACAACATGCCCCCACCCCC